>NW_028259461.1:14803406-14840906 GCF_056163025.1 Triticum urartu | reverse complement strand
GAACCTATCACTAAAATACCCGATAGGGCTAAGCGGAACGAAAAGGGTTTTCCATGAGATGGTAAATGAAAACGATTAGTCCCACACGAGGTTTGGGAATAAGTGATTGTCTGATAATGAGCAAGGAATATACGTCTTTCTGCTAAAGAGGATCTATTAAACTCATAATTCATTAGATCCTTGTTATCAATGCCAACTAGGTATCATAAGTAAATGGATCCCGGTTGTTCAATCCTTTGATAACCAAGGTCATTCTTTGCTAAAGAGAAATGATCACTATGAGTCAGACTCAATAGAATTGGATCCATTCCAAATAGCGAGAATTAGGATTCTTGATCCCTCTCAATCTCTCTTTCAATTCGAGGATCCAGAGAGGTGTTTTCATAGTCATCTCCGAATATTTGCCATCTCGGAATATTTTCGATTTCATTTTTCTATGATATGTCTTTCTATATGAAAATTGGTTATTTACGATGTACGATGATCCCTGTTAAGCATCCATGGCTGAATGGTTAAAGCGCCCAACTCATAATTGGTAAATTTGCGGGTTCAATTCCTGCTGGATGCACACGAACGGGAACATTCCATAAGTCTATTGGAACTGGCTCTCTATCCATGGAATCTCATCCATCATCCATACATAACGAATTGGTATGGTATATTCATACCATAACATAAGAACAATAAGAACTCGAATTCTTATCGATACTGGAACTCAGAGCATAGGAGGGAAAGTCGATTTATGGATGGAATCAAATACGCAGTATTTACAGAAAAAAGTCTTCGTTTATTGGGAAAGAATCAATATACTTTTAATGTCGAATCGGGATTCACTAAGACAGAAATAAAGCATTGGGTCGAACTCTTCTTTGGTGTTAAGGTGGTAGCTGTGAATAGCCATCGACTACCTGGAAAAGGTAGAAGAATAGGACCTATTCTGGGCCATACAATGCATTACAGACGTATGATCATTACCCTTCAACCGGGTTATTCTATTCCACTTCTAGATAGAGAAAAAAACTAAAGGAGAATACTTAATAATACGGCGAAACATTTATACAAAACACCTATCCCGAGCACACGCAAGGGAACCGTAGACAGGCAAGTGAAATCCAATCCACGAAATAATTTGATCCATGGACGGCACCGTTGTGGTAAAGGTCGTAATTCCAGAGGAATCATTACCGCAAGGCATAGAGGGGGAGGTCATAAGCGCCTATACCGTAAAATAGATTTTCGACGGAATCAAAAAGACATATCTGGTAGAATCGTAACCATAGAATACGACCCTAATCGAAATGCATACATTTGTCTCATACACTATGGGGATGGTGAGAAGAGATATATTTTACATCCCAGAGGGGCTATAATTGGAGATACTATTGTTTCTGGTACAAAAGTTCCTATATCAATGGGAAATGCCCTACCTTTGAGTGCGGTTTGAACTATTGATTTACGTAATTGGAAGTAACCAATTAGGTTTACGACGAAACCTAGAAATCGATCACTGATCCAATTTGACTACCTCTACGGGATAGACCTCAACAGAAAACTGTTGAGTAACGGCAGCAAGTGATTGAGTTCAGTAGTTCCTCATAGAAAATTATTGGCTCTAGAGATATGGTAATATGGAGAAGACAAAATTGTTTGAAGCACGCACAGAACCGGAAGCGCCCCTTGTTTCAAAGAGAGGAGGACGGGTTATTCACATTTAATTTGATGGTCAGAGGCAAATTGAAAGCTAAGCAGTGGTAATTAAGACCCCCGGGGGAAAATAGGGATGTCTCCTACGTTACCCATAATATGTGGAAGTATCGACGTAATTTCATAGAGTCATTCGATCTGAATGCTACATGAAGAACATAAGCCAGATGACGGAACGCAGAGACCTAGGATGTAGAAGATCATAACATGAGCGATTCGGCAGATTTGGATTCCTTTCCTATATATCCACTCATGTGGTACTTCATCATATGATTCATATAAGATCCATCTGTCTAGAGATCGTCATATACATCTAGAAAGCCGTATGCTTTGGAAGAAGCTTGTACAGTTTGGGAAGGGGTTTTTTGAGAGAAAAGAAGAATCTACTTCAACCGATATGCCCTTAGGCACGGCCATGCATAACATAGAAATCACACGTGGAAGGGGTGGGCAATTAGCTAGAGCAGCAGGTGCTGTAGCGAAACTCATTGCAAAAGAGGGTAAATCGGCCACTTTAAGATTACCATCTGGGGAGGTCCGTTTAGTATCCCAAAACTGCTTAGCAACAGTCGGACAAGTGGGTAATGTTGGGGTGAACCAAAAAAGTTTGGGTAGAGCCGGATCTAAGTGTTGGCTAGGTAAACGCCCCGTAGTAAGAGGGGTAGTTATGAACCCTGTGGACCACCCCCATGGGGGCGGTGAAGGGAAAGCTCCCATTGGTAGAAAAAAACCCACAACCCCTTGGGGTTATCCTGCGCTTGGAAGAAGAACTAGGAAAAGGAAAAAATATAGCGATAGTTTTATTCTTCGTCGCCGTAAGTAAATACGTAACTAGGAATATGGAAAATTGCATTTTTGGAATTTGCAATAATGCGATGGGCGAACGACGGGAATTGAACCCGCGCATGGTGGATTCACAATCCACTGCCTTGATCCACTTGGCTACATCCGCCCCTTATCCAGCTAAAGGATTTTTTTCTTTTTTCCATTGATCATTATTCTATTTATTCTGACCTCCGTACTTCGATCGAGATATTGGACATAGAATGCCACTCTTTAAAAAGGAAAAAAGGAGTAATCAGCTGTGACACGAAAAAAAACGAATCCTTTTGTAGCTCATCATTTATTGGCAAAGATAGAAAAGGTCAATATGAAGGAGGAGAAAGAAACAATAGTAACGTGGTCCCGGGCATCTAGCATTCTACCCACAATGGTTGGCCATACAATCGCGATTCATAATGGAAAGGAACATATACCTATTTACATAACAAATCCTATGGTAGGTCGCAAATTGGGGGAATTCGTGCCTACTCGGCATTTCACGAGTTATGAAAATGCAAGAAAGGATACTAAATCTCGTCGTTAACTGAATTCTGAATAGAAAGATTAAGAAGAAAAAAAGATTCAAAATAAAGTAAAGGTAGGCGGGGAATAACCTTATTTATGACAAGTTTCAAACTAGTAAAGTATATCCCTAGGATAAAGAAGAAGAAAAGTGGGCTAAGGAAACTCGCAAGGAAAGTTCCAACCGATCGTCTACTTAAGTTCGAGAGAGTTTTCAAAGCACAAAAACGTATCCCTATGTCTGTTTTCAAAGCACAAAGAGTTCTTGACGAGATTCGCTGGCGTTACTACGAGGAAACTGTTATGATACTGAACCTCATGCCCTATCGAGCATCTTATCCCATCTTAAAGTTGGTTTATTCGGCAGCCGCAAATGCTACTCATTATAGGGATTTCGACAAAGCGAATTTATTTATTACTAAAGCCGAAGTCAGTAGGAGTACTATTATGAAGAAATTCAGACCTCGAGCTCGAGGACGTAGTTTCCCCATAAAAAAAAGCATGTGTCATATAACAATTGTACTAAATATAGTAAAGAAATCTAAATAACCTTTAGATCCATCTAAGATTTCGATTCCCAGTAAAAAAAATATAGAATAGAAAAATATGGGACAAAAAATAAATCCACTCGGTTTCAGACTTGGTACAACCCAAAAACACCATTCCTTTTGGTTCGCACAACCAAAAAATTATTCTGAAGGTCTACAGGAAGATAAAAAAATAAGGGATTGTATCAAGAACTATATACAAAAGAATAGGAAAAAGGGCTCGAATAGAAAAATAGAATCAGACTCAAGTTCCGAAGTAATTACACATAATAGAAAAATGGACTCAGGTTCAAGTTCCGAAGTAATTACACATATAGAAATCCAAAAAGAAATCGATACGATCCACGTCATAATCCATATTGGATTCCCAAATTTATTAAAGAAAAAAGGAGCAATCGAAGAATTAGAGAAAGATCTACAAAAGGAAATTAACTCTGTAAACCAGAGATTTAATATTTCTATCGAAAAAGTTAAAGAACCTTATAGACAGCCTAACATTCTTGCAGAATATATAGCTTTCCAATTAAAAAATAGAGTTTCATTCCGAAAGGCAATGAAAAAAGCCATTGAATTAACTAAAAAAGCAGATATAAGGGGAGTAAAAGTAAAAATTGCGGGTCGTCTCGGAGGAAAAGAAATTGCACGCGCCGAATCTATTAAAAAGGGTAGACTTCCCCTCCAAACAATTCGCGCTAAAATTGATTATTGCTGCTATCCAATTCGGACTATCTATGGAGTATTAGGTGTAAAAATTTGGATATTCGTAGACGAAGAATAAGTAATCTTGTCTTCGGATTCTGTCCATTGATAGAATAAAAAATGACAAGAGACTTTTTTCCTGAAATCCCTGCAAAAGAAGAAATTATACCTCTTTCTATAAGATTTAATGAAAATTGATAAATCATTTAATATAATTGCTATGCTTAGTGTGTGACTCGTTATTTTTTTCTTTTTTTTAAGAAAAAAACTTAGTAATTATAGAAAATTAACTAATAACCAACCTATTGCTTCGTATTGTCGAGATCCTAACTAAGAAACAGTCACTATATGAATAAATACCTCTATCATAACATAAATGAGTAGATGTGTCATATAGTTGTAGCAACTGCAATTTTTTCTCTAAAAAAGAAAAGGGATTCTAGGTTGTGAAGCAAAACTAAAGGGATGTGGATAAAGGGAGGGATGATAGAAAGAAGGAAGAGGAAATAAATAAGATATAGGATTCCACTATGTATGGTCTATGAATTACATCATAAAAGGCAATGTGATAAAGCATCAATATAATAAAAATAATAGAGAATTAAAAATTGTAACTTGAAACAAGAACTACAAATTTAAAGCAATAATAAAGAGCCGCCCGGGTTAATAAAACTGAGAAAATTAACTCGGAAAGAAATTTTTTGGAAGCTCCGTTGCGGGATTCAGACCTAACCATTCAAGGAGAAGCAGTGGGAACGACAGAACCTATGATTCCATAGGATTTTATTGAAAAGAATCCTAACACTTCATTGGGTGGGATGGCGGAACAAACCAAAAAAATTGTCTTATTTGGTAAGTTTATAAATTAACAAATAAGACAGGAAAGAGTAAATATTCGCCCGCGAAATTCTTATTGAATTAGAATACTTTACCGCGATTCAATAAGAGTAAAAATAAGGATTTTTTTAAGAAGGATTACATTATCTATAAATATAGAATTTAGATAAATATACACACACATCTGGATATATTCTAGATCTTCTTTTTTGACTATATATTATATTTTTCTGTTTTAACAAATTCAATATAAAAAAAACCGAACTTTTTCTATTATCTATTAATGTGTATCTATCCGTACCGTAATATTTTGGAATATTATGAATTAGAGAAATTTACATGCTTTCTGATTCCATTCGCGAGGAGCTGGATGAGAAGAAACTCTCATGTCCAGTTTTGCAGTAGAGATGGAACTAAGAAAGAGAACCATCGACTATAACCCCAAAAGAACCAGATTTCGCAAACAACATAGAGGAAGAATGAAAGGAAAATCCTGCCGAGGCAATCGTATTTGTTTTGGTAGATATGCTCTTCAAGCACTTGAACCCGCTTGGATCACGGCGAGACAGATAGAAGCAGGACGAAGAGCAATAACACGATATGCACGTCGTGGTGGAAAAATATGGGTACGTATATTTCCCGACAAACCGGTTACACTAAGACCCACGGAAACACGTATGGGCTCGGGAAAGGGGTCCCCCGAATATTGGGTATCCGTTGTTAAACCTGGTCGTATACTTTATGAAATGGGGGGAGTATCTGAAACTGTAGCTAGAGCAGCTATCTCCATAGCTGCCAGTAAAATGCCCATACGAAGTCAATTTATTCGATTAGAGATATAGAACCCTAAAAGGGGTATGGAAGATAAAAAAAAATGCTCGGTTTTTCTTTCTGGAAAGACAATATTTCTTTCATCCTTTTGCATTGAAATAACAAATTGAAATCAAAATAATATGATTCAACCTCAGACCCTTTTAAATGTAGCAGATAATAGTGGAGCTCGAAAATTGATGTGTATTCGAGTCATAGGAGCTGCTGGTAATCAGCGATATGCTCGTATTGGTGATGTTATTGTTGCTGTAATCAAAGACGCATTGCCCCAAATGCCTCTAGAAAGATCCGAAGTAATTCGAGCTGTAATTGTACGTACATGTAAAGAGTTCAAATGCGAAGACGGTATAATAATCCGCTATGATGACAATGCTGCGGTTATAATTGATCAAAAAGGCAATCCAAAAGGAACTCGAGTTTTTGGCGCGATTGCCGAGGAATTGAGAGAATTGAATTTTACCAAAATAGTTTCATTAGCTCCTGAAGTATTATAAATACTAGTAGGCGAAATTGAGACCAAAGAATTAATTTAGTAGATTGTGTTTTACGTATATGTTTTAAAATCCAAAATGAAAAAAAAAAAAAGAAAACATGTTGATTATAGAAAAATTAGGAGGAACCTAGAATTAGAGTCTTATGGGCAAGGACACTATTGCTGATTTACTAACCTCTATAAGAAATGCGGACATGAATAAAAAAGGAACAGTTCGAGTAGTATCTACAAATATTACCGAAAACATTGTTAAAATACTTCTACGAGAGGGTTTTATTGAAAGTGTTCGGAAACATCAGGAACGTAACAGATATTTCTTGGTTTCAACTTTGCGACATCAAAAGAGAAAGACTATAAAAGGAATATATAGAACAAGAACCTTTTTAAAGCGTATCAGCCGACCCGGCTTACGAATTTATACCAACTATCAAGGAATTCCTAAAGTTTTGGGTGGAATGGGAATTGCTATTCTTTCTACTTCTCGAGGAATAATGACAGATCGAGAAGCTCGACTAAACAGAATTGGGGGAGAAGTCTTATGTTATATATGGTAATCGCCCCGCCTATAGTGCTCGAATTCTATCTCGCCCTTCCTATTTTTAAAATAAAAATAGAAAAATAGGAGAAAAAAAATATGACAGAAAAAAAAAATAGGAGAGAAAAAAAAAACCCGAGAGAAGCAAAAGTAACTTTCGAAGGTTTAGTTACGGAAGCCCTACCCAATGGAATGTTCCGCGTTCGGCTAGAGAATGACACCATCATCCTAGGCTATATTTCAGGAAAGATACGGTCTAGTTCTATACGAATACTGATGGGGGATAGGGTCAAAATTGAAGTAAGTCGTTATGATTCAAGCAAGGGACGTATAATTTATAGACTTCCCCATAAGGATTCGAAGCGTATCGAAGACTCGAAGGATAGCGAAGATTTGAAGGATAGCGAAGATTTGAAGGATACCAAAGATTCAAAGGATTAGGTTTTTCTTTTTTTTTCTAGGGTAATAAATTCTAAGTTCTAAAATTCAAGCGAAGAGACTTATTTTTTCCAAAAGATTAGATTCATAGTTTAAAAAAGGATACGGAAATATGAAAATAAGAGCTTCCGTTCGTAAAATTTGTACAAAATGTCGACTGATTCGTAGGCGTGGACGAATTAGAGTCATTTGCTCTAATCCGAAGCATAAACAAAGACAGGGGTAATCTTTCGAAAAAGAACTTTACTTTCTAAAAAGTAAAAAAAAGTACCCGCGGAAATGTTCCAATTCCAAATAAAATAATTTCATTTAAAATAATTAAAGTAAAGGGTTTATTTTACCCTGAAACGGATATCTTTGTATCTTTTTTTCTTTTTTTTATTTCTAACTCATATTTATGAGATAATAAAATATGGCAAAAGCTATACCAAAAATTGGTTCACGTAAGAAAGTGCGTATTGGTTTACGTAGGAATGCACGTTTTAGTTTACGGAAGAGTGCACGTAGAATAACAAAAGGGGTTATTCATGTTCAAGCTAGTTTCAACAATACCATTATAACTGTTACAGACCCACAAGGTCGGGTGGTTTTTTGGTCCTCGGCCGGTACTTGTGGATTCAAAAGCTCAAGAAAAGCATCACCCTATGCTGGTCAAAGAACAGCAGTAGATGCTATTCGTACAGTAGGTTTGCAACGAGCAGAAGTTATGGTAAAGGGCGCTGGTAGTGGAAGAGATGCCGCATTACGAGCCATTGCTAAAAGTGGTGTGCGATTAAGTTGTATACGCGATGTAACACCTATGCCGCTAATGGATGTCGACCGCCTAAAAAAAGACGTCTGTAAAAGAATTAACCCGCTTTCAACTTTCATTTCAAGAGAAATAAACGATTCAATGATAAAATAATAATACTAGTCTATTATGGTTCGAGAGGAGGTAGCAGGATCCACTCAAACACTACAGTGGAAGTGTGTTGAATCAAGAGTAGATAGTAAGCGCCTTTATTATGGTCGTTTCATTCTGTCCCCGCTTAGAAAAGGTCAAGCGGACACCGTCGGTATTGCCTTGCGAAGAGCTTTACTTGGAGAAATAGAAGGAACATGTATCACACGTGCAAAATTTGGGAGCGTGCCGCACGAGTATTCTACAATAGCAGGTATTGAAGAATCCGTACAAGAAATTTTACTAAATTTGAAAGAAATTGTATTGAGAAGTAATCTCTATGGAGTTAGAGACGCATCCATTTGCGTCAAAGGTCCTAGATACATAACTGCTCAAGATATCATCTTACCGCCTTCCGTAGAAATCGTTGATACGGCACAACCTATAGCTAACTTGACAGAGCCCATTGATTTCTGTATTGATTTACAGATCAAGAGAGATCGTGGATATCAGACAGAACTCAGAAAGAACTATCAAGATGGAAGTTATCCTATAGATGCTGTATCCATGCCTGTTCGAAATGTGAATTATAGTATTTTTTCTTGTGGGAATGGAAATGAAAAACACGAGATACTTTTTCTAGAAATATGGACTAATGGAAGTTTAACCCCTAAGGAAGCACTTTATGAGGCTTCTCGTAATTTGATTGATTTATTTCTTCCTTTTCTACACGCGGAGGAAGAGGGCGCTAGTTTCGAAGAAAATAAAAACAGGTTTACTCCACCCCTTTTTACTTTTCAAAAAAGATTAACTAATCTAAAGAAAAACAAAAAAGGAATTCCATTGAATTGTATTTTTATTGATCAATTAGAATTGACTTCTAGAACGTATAATTGTCTAAAAAGGGCCAATATACATACACTATTGGACCTTTTGAGTAAGACTGAAGAAGATCTTCTGAGAATTGACAGTTTTCGTATGGAAGATAGAAAACATATATGGGACACTCTAGAGAAGCATCTCCCAATTGATTTACTTAAGAATAAACTCTCGTTTTAAATCCATTGCAATTTTTTTTCTTCTTCTTTTTCGAGTTAGAATAAAAAGAAAACAATTTAGCATCTTTGGTACAATCTATATTTTCGCGAAATGGATCATAATAAAATGGATTTTAGGTATCTAGGGAAGATTCACTTGGAAGTAACTATTTCCTAGATACCTATGGTACTTCACGGTTGAATGAATCAAAAAATATCTAAAAAAGACCTAAAGTTAATGATTTATCAATGGGTAATGTTGCTCCAATACCTAACCAAAGAGCTACTACAGTACCGATTAAAAAAACGGTCGTAGCTACTGGGCGGCGAAATGGATTTTGGAATTTATTGACATTCTCTAGAAAAGGTACTGTCAATAAGCCTGTTGGCACAGAAACCATTAAAAGAACGCCCAATAACTTATTGGGTACCGTACGGAGTATTTGAAACACGGGAAAGAAGTACCACTCGGGTAATATTTCCAGAGGAGTTGCAAACGGATCTGCCGGTTCACCAATCATTGATGGCTCGAGAACCGCTAAACCTACATTACATGCAATAGTACCTAGAATTACTACTGGAAAAATATATAAAAGATCGTTGGGCCATGCGGGTTCCCCGTAATAATTATGTCCCATCCCTTTAGCTAATTTAGCTCTTAATACAGGATCATTTAAGTCTGGTTTCTTTGTTATTGGGATAGGTGAACTCTTTAGGATCCATCCCCCAAAGGAACCGGACATGAGAATTTATCATCATCCGGCTCGAGCAAGAGTGAAAGAAATAAGACCGCGGAAGATCCTTAATAGAATTAAGGTTTATAATGACTCAATGACTCTAGGCAAGAAAAGCTTTATCAGATTCTCTTTTCCGAAGTTGCACCTACAACTACTCATTGAAAATAATCCTATTCTTATGGGTAAATGCTCAATATCCAAGTGGGCTTACAAATTTGATCATGATCAATTGCTTTGTGGATTGTCTCATGTCTCTTGATTAGTTGGTATTTATCCCCTCAATATCGCAAGTTTCTTACCTCCAAACAAAATATTTACTTGTTACTAATAAAAAATCAAAAAGTTTAGCCTACATTCTTCCTTAGATCCCTTCTTTTACTCCGATAGTATTGCGGATCACAATCGATGCAAAGAAAATGAATGCATTTCCATACTATAATAAAAAGGTAAGTGTAATAAATAGAGAACTGGATCATGTCACATGACTTATTCCATTTCTACTCTATGGGATCTTACGGAGCCTGTTCATGGATGACATGGTTGCGGTATGATCATAGAAGATATTCTCCTCAAGTGAACCAGCCTATCCTTCCTAGGTAGGGGACTTACATGTTGATTGGATGCGGAGACACCTTTGGTTGTGAATTCTAATGTGGCAGATCCAATTCTTTATCTGCATGGCCAAATCAATAATTCAAGTCACACACTCCCATAATCCGCCTTTTTTCTTTCGTAAAATTAACTTCAACTATTTGTATTGTATAAAAATACTTTGGAGTTGAAGAGAAGTATCCAAATGACATGTGTTATTTTACAATAACCCATGCTTGTAGCAATGAAATACCAAAACCTACCCGATATGATATATGATAATTATAATTCTCTATGATATGCCTTCCCTATAAAGGACCCGAAATACCTTGCTTACGTATCATTGGAAAGTGCATTAACATAAATACGGCAGTAAGCAGAGGCAGTACAAAGGTATGTAAACTATAAAAACGAGTCAAAGTGGATTGGCCCACACTAGCACTTCCGCGTAATAACTCCACTAAAGGCGATCCTATTACCGGAATGGCGTCAGGTACACCTGTCACAATTTTGACTGCCCAATAGCCAATTTGATCCCAAGGCAAAGAATAACCAGTTACACCAAATGATGCAGTCAAAACAGCCAAAACCACACCTGTGACCCAAGTTAATTCGCGGGGTTTTTTAAATCCCCCTGTGAGATACACACGAAATACATGCAGGATCATCATTAAAACCATCATACTTGCTGACCATCGATGAACTGATCGGATTAACCAACCAAAGTTGGCCTCGGTCATTATGTATTGAACCGAGGAAAAAGCCTCTGTAACGGTTGGTCGGTAGTAAAAAGTCATAGCAAAACCGGTAGCGACTTGTACTAGAAAACAAGTAAGTGTAATTCCCCCTAAACAATAAAATATGTTGACATGGGGAGGAACATATTTACTAGTTATATCATCTGCAATTGCCTGAATCTCAAGACGTTCCTCAAACCAATCATATACTTTATTGAGATAGGTAACTAACCCGAGTCCCCCTCTAAGAGCCGTATATGAAAATTTCATCTCGTACGGCTCAAGCAGAAACACAAAAATTTTCAACGAATATTAGAAAAAAGGTTCAAAACTTCATCAGCCACTGAATTGGGTCGATTTGCCTTGAAGATATCAAATAAGAAAAATCCGGAATATCTTCTTTGTGATGATAATGCCAAAAAATCTCAAGTTGGCGCGTCTTTCTTTCTTCCTTTCCCTTATGTTGGTCATTAGAGGCTTCTTGACTTTTCTCTTCCCTATAAAGGATTTGTTTTTTTATGCGTAATATAGAAATTATCTTGTTGAGATCCTATGAATCAGTTCAATTAAAACCTTAGATTCATACTAGAGCCACGATGATTTAGTCTCAAGCTAAACAAAAGGCAAGGGTTCTTCGAATAAGAACCGCTTGATAATCATTTATTGAATCAGTGTAATGACTCGACAAAATCGAGAGAAAAAAAGTTGTCTTTTGGGCAAACAAAATTGGAAGGAAGAAAATTTCTTTTTTATTTTTATTTAAGAACTACTTGAATTTTTCAGTCTGGTTGCGAGGTCTTAATAGTGAGTATGAATCATAGTTCCATTTTTTTTTGATCCACTCTATCTATTTCGTGTTCCAGATACTAGAATAAATAATATCTGACGAATTAGAATCATCTTGATAGAGATAACAGGCCCTTTCTATGTATTATCAATAGGATCAATTCTAACAAGTCACACACTCATATTCCAGAGATACCGAAACAAAAAAATTCCGCGGTCGAACTACCATAATATCTAGAAATGTAGATCTTAAACTAGAAAGGCTTTTTTGGATGGAAAAACTCTGACTTCCTAGTTTTAGTTAGTAGAAACCTAATTGGTTAAAATTCCGTCCAGTAAAACGGGAAGAATTATAAATTTCTAAAATGATAGATAGGAATATAGCGAATAAAGCCATTGCGATCCCCATAAAAGGAGTAGTCCCCCAACCCGGGGCGACTTTCCCATATTCCGAATTCAAGGGTTTCAGTAAACTACCTGCACCAGTTCGTTTTGGCCTAGGTTTAGAACTATCTTCAACGGTTTGTGTAGCCATAAATTCTATTTAATCATTGGTGTTGACTTTGTATACTATTCCGTTGTAGTTGTAAATACACGATCTTTTCGTAGATCCATTGTAATCTTGAAATTCTATAAAAATGGAAACAGCAACTTTAGTCGCCATCTCCATATCTGGTTTACTTGTAAGCTTTACTGGGTATGCCTTATATACCGCGTTTGGGCAACCCTCTCAACAATTAAGAGATCCATTCGAAGAACACGGAGACTAATTTAAGTAAGAAGTCTCCCAGATAGGGGGACTTCTTACTTAAATGAAATTATTTTATTCTTTTAGTTGGAGTTGGTGGAACCTTAGGTGGTTCTCGGAAGAAGATAGCGAAAAAAATTATCCCTAAAGTCGAAACTAAAAGGAACGTATAAACCAATGCTTCCATAGATTCGATCCTGGTTTATTTACAATTATAACTTCCACACCTATTCATTTGTCATTTGGGATAATTTCCCATATAAAGAAAGAAAAAGAGTCAAAGAAAGGATGGGAGATGTTTCCCATGTCAAATCAAAAAAGAGAGGTGAAAGATACTATAACAATGTGTATCAAACTGCCTGTTTCCTTGTAGTTGGATCTCCCACTTTTTGGAATGTTCCAAATTCCACTTGAGCATCCAAATCTGGATCAATACCAGCAAAAACATCTCGGAACAATGTTCTAGCGCCATGCCAAATGTGTCCGAAAAAGAAGAGCAAAGCAAAGGTAGCATGACCAAAAGTGAACCAACCCCTTGGACTGCTGCGAAAAACACCATCAGATTTCAAAGTAGCCCGGTCTAATTCAAAAATTTCCCCTAATTGAGAACGCCTCGCATATTTTTTTACAGTAGCAGGATCAGAATAACTTACTCCATTAAGTTCGCCACCATAGAACTCCACCGTTACACCTACTTGTTCAACACTATATTTGGATTCTGCTCTTCTAAAAGGAACGTCTGCTCTAACAATTCCCTCCTCATCTACCAAAACAACCGGAAATGTTTCAAAAAAAGTAGGCATACGGCGTACAAAAAGCTCACGTCCTTCTTTATCTCTAAAGACGGGATGTCCTAACCATCCAACAGCTATTCCATCCCCATTGTCCATTGAGCCTGCTCTGAATAATCCCCCTTTTGCCGGATTATTACCAATATAATCATAAAAGGCTAATTTTTCGGGAATTTTAGACCAAGCTTCTGATAAACTAAGATTTTCGGCTAAACCATTGCTAACTCTTCGATATATTTCTTGCTGAAAGTATCCCTGATCCCACTGATAACGAGTAGGCCCAAATAATTCGATTGGGGTCGTTGCTGACCCATACCACATAGTTCCAGCAACTACGAAAGCTGCAAAAAAAACAGCAGCGATACTACTGGAAAGTACAGTTTCAATATTGCCCATACGTAATCCTTTATATAGACGTTGAGGCGGACGGACACTAAGATGGAATAAGCCCGCTAATATACCCAATGTACCCGCAGCAATATGATGAGAAGCTATTCCCCCCGGAACAAAAGGATCAAAACCTTCTGCACCCCACGCTGGATTTACAGCTTGTACTTTTCCAGTTAGTCCATAAGGATCGGATACCCATATCCCAGGACCATACAAACCCGTTACATGAAATGCCCCAAAGCCAAAGCAAGCCACCCCTGCAAGAAATAAATGAATTCCAAAGATCTTGGGCAAATCCAAAGAGGGTTTTCCCGTCCGCTCATCAGAGAATATTTCTAGGTCCCAATATACCCAATGCCAGATCGCTGCCAAGAAACACAAGCCAGAAAACACAATATGCGTACCTGCCACACCTTCATAACTCCAAATACCCGGATTTGTTACAGTTCCTCCTGAAATACTCCAACCACCCCACGAATCCGTTATTCCTAAACGAGTCATGAAGGGAATTACGAACATACCTTGTCTCCACATTGGATCCAGAACAGGATCAGAGGGATCAAAAACTGCTAATTCGTATAAAGCCATTGAGCCAGCCCAACCAGAAACTAGAGCTGTGTGCATTATATGCACCGCAAGCAATCGACCCGGATCATTCAATACGACAGTATGAACACGATACCAAGGCAAACCCATGGAAATACCCCTTTAGCAAAGAAAAATAGACACGATGTCGCTTTATTTTATCGCATTGAAAAAAGACTATCCATATCCTATGTACCTAACCCTTCTAGGGGATTCTGTGTCAGAAAGCGCGAATATTTATTTCATTCCATTAAAAATAAGAAGCCAATTCTGTTCATAAGAAGAAAGAGAAGCAGATCTATTCTATACTCGATAAGTGCCAATATGCAATGGGTAACTTGGCCAATTTGGAAAAAACGAAGAATAGATCGCTACCCCTCTTTGTTTAGCATTCAAATCACCCATTCCCTTTTCTTTATTCAATCTGTCTTACATTCCTTATATGTATAACCTTTCAATCTACGTATTAATAGAATCTATAATATTCATATAGAATAAGAATAAAAATTAAGACAATAAACTGCGGATTCTTTCTTTCTGTTCCATTCTTACGTTTCCATATTAAAGTGTGGTTTTCTTACTTAAATTTAATAATATTAATCTAATATGCCCATTGGTGTTCCAAAAGTACCTTACCGGATTCCTGGAGATGAAGAAGCGACTTGGGTTGACTTATACAATGTTATGTATCGAGAAAGGACACTTTTTTTAGGTCAAGAGATTCGTTGCGAGATCACGAATCATATTACAGGTCTCATGGTATATCTGAGTATAGAAGATGGAATTAGTGATATTTTTTTGTTTATAAACTCCCCAGGCGGGTGGCTAATCTCAGGAATGGCTATTTTTGATACGATGCAAACGGTGACACCAGATATATATACAATATGCCTCGGAATAGCCGCCTCCATGGCGTCCTTCATTCTGCTTGGAGGAGAACCCACCAAGCGTATAGCATTCCCTCACGCGAGGATTATGCTTCACCAACCTGCTAGTGCTTATTATCGGGCAAGGACACCAGAATTTTTACTAGAAGTAGAAGAGTTACACAAAGTTCGCGAAATGATCACAAGGGTTTATGCAGTAAGAACAGGCAAGCCTTTTTGGGTTGTATCCGAAGACATGGAAAGGGATGTTTTTATGTCAGCAGACGAAGCCAAAGCTTATGGACTTGTCGATATTGTAGGGGATGAAATGATTGACAAGCACTGCGATACTGATCCAGTGTGGTTTCCAGAAATGTTTAAGGATTGGTAGTGTCCGGATTTCTTGTAAAGTTATTTCACAGCTAAATTCGTGTTTTCCTCGATTTAATAGAAAATAGAAAGACTTCATGATGAGCAATCATCAGGTTAAGATGGATCTAAACCAATCCATTTTTTTCTATATACATACAACATGCCGACGGTTAAACAACTTATTAGAAACGCAAGACAGCCAATACGAAATGCTCGAAACGGCCGCGCTTAAAGGATGCCCTCAGCGTCGAGGAACATGTGCTAGGGTGTATGTGCGACTCGTTCAGATCATGACTTCAAACAAATATAAAAAAAATTGAAGTATCCATGATTAGTACCAATGAATAGGATATAGCTTCTCTATCCTAGATTTCTATGGTATATGGAATTTATGGTTTCCTTTGGTGCAAATCCAATTATCTAAATTGGAAATAAGAAGCAATTCTCCCATTGGTAGCAAATGGTTATCCATTAAGCGGAGGAAATAGTAATAAAAAGAAAAAGGCTTATGCTCCTTTATCTTAAAAGAACGGACTAACAGGGTCAGCTACTTAGCCAACTTTCATAATTAAATACCGTCACTGTATGGATAACTCTTATTGTGAAAAGAGCTATTTACTCTATAATGGATAGGTAGAGCCAAAGAATGTGGACTATACAAGTTCGCAATACCTTTTGATGAAAGAAAGGGCTCCGGTGTATAGAGAGGGCCTCACCGTTTAAAAGGGAACCATAGAAACGATGGAACCCACTATTTTTTTTAGTATTATTAGAATGAATTTGTTATTTCGTATAGAAATAACTGAACGGAGTGGAATAAAAAATCGTGGTTGGGAAGGTTACTATAGCAAAAGCCATTGGAATTAATATTTTATATATCGGAATAATTAGTTTTGTTATTAATGAGAAAAAGGGTGGCTAAAAGAAGAGAAATCATTAGTTATTCATTAAGGTTAATTTGATTCAATGACCAGAGTTCCGCGAGGATATATAGCCCGGAGACGACGAACAAAAATGCGTTCATTTGCCTCAAACTTTAGAGGGGCTCATTTAAGACTTAATCGAATGATTACCCAACAGGTAAAAAGAGCTTTTGTTTCCTCTCATCGAGATAGAGGTAGGCAAAAGAGGGATTTTCGTCGTTTGTGGATCACTCGGATAAACGCAGCAACGCGGGTATATAAAGTATTCGATAGTTATAGTAAATTAATACACAACCTGTACAAGAAGAAATTGATTCTTAATCGTAAAATGCTTGCACAAGTAGCTGTATCAAATCCAAATAATCTTTACACGATTTCCAATAAAATAAAGATCATCAATTAAAGGTATAAATAAAGTAATATACTGGAATAATAAAAGATGAATTCCCGGAGAGGGAACTCCGGGAAGATACAATAAATTAAGATTAAGTGGTAGGAATCAACGAGCTGGATTACTTTCTTTATAATATATATAGGTCTGGCCCTTTCGAATTCGAATAAAACATCAACAATCGGAACTTAAGTTCCGGTTAGTTGTTTCTTAAATTTTGGTTGTTGTTTCTTAAGTTTCGATTGGAATTGTACTTTTGCGTTAATTGAGGAATATGTCTATTTTTTCTGGGTCTAGAACCTGTAATTATTGAAATTGACTGGGCTTGAAATTGCTTTTCGTTCTCATAGTTACGAAACGGTAAGAAAGATAAAATACGAGCCTGTTTTATAGCAAGAGTAATTAATCGTTGTTGTTTCAAGGTTAATCTATTTATTCGTCTCGATAATATTTTTCCTTGTTCACTAATAAATCTATTAATTAAACTCATGTTTCTATAATCAATTCGATCTCCCGGGCCAATCCGGGGACGCCTACGAAAAGGTTGTTTAGATTTACGAAAAGGTTGCTTGAATTTACGAAAAGTTTGCTTGGATTTACGAAAGGGTTGCTTGGATTTATTAAAAGTTTGCTTGGATTTACTAAAGGGTTGCTTAGATTTAAGAAAAGGTTGTTTAGATGTATACATGATTTATTCCTTATTTAAAATTTGAAAATTTGAAAATTCACTTCTTTATTTTATTAATTTAGGATCCAGAAGAAGTAGTTTTTCTTTGATCCATATCTTATTTGATTCATATTATAGTATATGAATACCCTCTATACATATGAAATAATATCTACCGGAAATCAGATGAGTTGATTTGTATTTTGTATTCTATACTATGTTTTCTTTATATATTAAATATGAAGTTCTTACTCTTTCTGTTGTTTGGAAAGATCAAACACACGATGTTCCTATTTCTTTATTTCGTGATGAGTCGTATGCTTGCGACAATAACGACAAAATTTTTTGAATTCTAATTGTCCGGGTGTATTGTGGCGATTCTTTTGAGTACTATATCTAGAAATCCCCGTCGATTCCTCATTGGCACCTTTTCGAACACAACTGATGCATTCCAAAATAACTCTGATTCTAACATCTTTTCCCTTGGCCATGAACCTCCTTTTCTTTTTGGATTGACTTAACTTAATTCTTCTACTTATTCTTTTATTCTTCTATTTTGAATCCGAAGAAGAAGAATAAAATTCATTAGAATAATTTTTTTTTATTCTTTAATTAAGTAATAAAAAATAGAGAAATAATTAAAGAATACAATCCTTGTCGAATTAGCAAAGATTTTGGTTCGAAATCCTTTCATTTAATTAGCCAGCCCCGCCTTTTCTATGCTCTGATTTCTGAGGCCTTATTTAGCTTGGGTACCCCTTTAAATTGAATTTCTATTTTCAAAAATGGGGTTTACCAAATTTTTAATGACTCTGAGGTTCAACCCAATCCATCTTTTCTTTCTTTTTCCTTCCGATACTAAAAAAAGATTGAAAAGGATCAAATTTTGTCATATCACGAAGAAATCTATCCCTCCCATAGCAATAACTAGAATTAAAAAAAAGGGAATGACAAAGCATCTGGGAATAAACGATTAATTTCTATCAATAAACCTGCTAAAGCACCAAACCATAGAGTACTTAGCACGGGTGCTACAGAGAGATATGTTTTTATATCCCGCATTGAAAATCCTCCTTCCTTGTTGGAATACATATATGATCATAAACTCTTGCCCAAGATTGTTATGCTATATATAAAATGAACCATATCGACGAAATTTTCCTATCCCTAAAAAAGAAAAAGATGACCCCTTCTTCCTATATATTACCAAGGAAAAGTAATCCTTCTTTTATAGGCGAAATTATATTGGATTTTATATGTATATAATTCCTTAATTATATGAGACCAAAAAGAAGAAATGACACGAGGGTTCTATATATAGATAGAGAAAGAAAGAAGAAGAAAATTATGATGTGGAAAAGAAGACAGGAATTGTGTACAATGGCATTGTACAACAATTTAATTTGGAAAAGGGATGTAGCGCAGCTTGGTAGCGCGTTTGTTTTGGGTACAAAATGTCACAGGTTCAAATCCTGTCATCCCTACCTATTACTTCTTTCTTCTTTATAGGCAGTAGCGACGAGATCAATTAAAGTAAAGTGGGTATAACTTGAATTTGTGGAGACTATACGTACGTGAGATACATTAGGAATAGAAAAAGATTTTCTTTTTGAATGAATGAAAGCGCTCTTAGTTCAGTTCGGTAGAACGCGGGTCTCCAAAACCCGATGTCGTAGGTTCAAATCCTACAGAGCGTGATTCCATCTATTTTATGTCGAAGCAGAGTAAAATAACTTAACAAAATTGAATTGTAACTCCAATTTCAATTTGACCTCCTCTCTGGTCTGGAGGAGGTCAATCAAAAAAAAAAAATGACTCAATCAAAGATCCAACTGATCCCCACGCCTGTATTGCAAATACGCAGTCACGAATAATCCCGCTAAAGTAATAGGAATTAGGCCTAAGACGATTCCAAATAGAAAAACTTCAATCATTTCGATTTGTTCGAGGGGATAAAAAAAGAGGTACGATCTATCCCTAAATAGTACTCTAAATTATCCACGAATCTCAATGACCAAGAAAAGAATTCCTAATTAGTCTGGAAAAGAGTCGTAGAATGCCAGGAATCCCAAAGAAAGATTTTTCTTTTCTGAATTATAATTATTCAGTCAATTCAAATAAGGCGTATCTTGTTCAAGCCAATAAATAGAGCTGGGGTTATAGTTAAAGCAGCCAGTAGAAAACCAAAATAACTAGTTAAAGTAAGCATGAAAGAGTTAAATTCCATTTATTTTTTTTTACTACACTACATATGTTGGTAAAGCATTTACCTAAGTTATGGAAAATTCATAATTCATCAGTTATTTTAGATAATACTAAAAAACAAGATAGAGTAAGATACAGAAGTGTAAAAGAAAGTGGATTCATCAGATGATACATGAGTCCCTAATTCCGAATCAAGAGATTTGTTGTGGAATTTGTCAATTGAGTAAAGTAATAATATTAAGAACTAGATCATCTAACCCCATTGAATGAAAAAAAGAAATTCAATTTTCAGGGAAATTTTTGAATAAGAGATAAATAAACAATTGAATTTGAAAAAAAAAAACTTCTTTCTATTTTGGATAATTTCTTTTTCAATAGGACCCTCTTTTTGGAGTGAACGATCGAATATTCCCCTATTCCTTCTTATTTTAACTGATTGTATTCCATATGGAATAAGAGGAGAACAAAAGCATTCCACGACCTGCCAAGGGGCTGTTAAAAAAAAAAAAAAAAGAAAGCTCTTCCTTGAATTTACTTTATTTTTATTCCTTTTTCGAACTCCAACCAAAGTAGATTCGAAGACGAGTCACTTCAATTATCCTTTTAAGTTCTATTCTATCTTCTGTCTTTCCCTATTTCATCTCGTAAAGTTCCGCGCTCGCAGTTTGGTCAAGAAAGTTAGACCTAATCCAACAAACAATACAAGGATGAATTACGAATTATGAAAGGATAGATTTCACATATACTTGTCCTTGTATTGTGTCAGTATGAGAATATCCTTCCTAAATTATTTATCCAAACCTATTGATCATTAACTTAGATTTTCCCAAGATTTTGGCTGCTATTCCGAATTACTCTATTATTCCGAAGCCAATGAAAAGTAAGTAGAACCTACAAAAATGGGGTTTTCTATTGATGCCTTGAATAACATATAGCTTACCTATAGACAAAAAAAAAATAAAAAAGTAATTATGTTTCGGAACCAGGCAAAACCAGATTGCTGTGCCATAGGAAGGATAGCTATACTAATTCGGTATACTCAAAATACACCTTTGGTACAAAATTGACAATCTCACAAGGATGAAATATCAGTAATTTTCTATTTACTGGTCGATCCCATCTTTTACGGAATCAATTCCTTTTTTGAATGTACAAAAATTTTGGGAGTTCAGCATGTCTGGAAGCACGGGAGAACGTTCTTTTGCTGATATTATTACCAGTATTCGATACTGGGTTATTCATAGCATTACTATACCTTCCCTATTCATTGCGGGTTGGTTATTTGTCAGTACGGGTTTAGCTTATGACGTGTTTGGAAGTCCTAGGCCAAACGAGTATTTCACGGAAAGCCGACAAGGAATTCCGTTAATAACCGACCGTTTTGATTCTTTAGAACAACTCGATGAATTTAGTAGATCCTTTTAGGAGGCCCTCAATGACCATAGATCGAACCTATCCTATTTTTACAGTGCGATGGCTGGCTATTCACGGACTAGCTGTACCTACTGTTTTTTTCTTGGGATCAATATCAGCAATGCAGTTCATCCAACGATAAAACAAATTCCAACTATAGAACTATGACACAATCAAACCCGAATGAACAAAATGTTGAATTGAATCGTACCAGTCTATACTGGGGTTTATTACTCATTTTTGTACTTGCTGTTTTATTTTCCAATTACTTCTTCAATTGAGAGAAAGAAAGAGACTAATAAGAATTCTCTTATCCCATTTGGAAGGATACCATCCTTATAACTACCCATGACTGTTTTTGTCTCTAGCATGACCAATTGATAAAATGTGGAGGAAAGTAGGGGAAATGGCCGATACTACTGGAAGAATTCCTCTTTGGCTGATAGGTACTGTAGCTGGTATTGCTGTGATGGTTTAGTAGGTGTTTTCTTTTATGGTTCATATTCTGGATTGGGTTCATCTCTATAGTAATCGGAGGGACCAGATTGTAAACATGAAAAAGTAGGAGCTTAGCGGGTCCTTACCCCCCTTTATCTGATTAGAGCGGAAAGGACCCGCGGAATTTTTATTTTACTCTTATAACGCGAATTGAATCTATTCGATTCACTCTTATGAAGCAACAAGAAAAAGAGATCACTCGAGGATCCAATATCTTATTCCACGAAGGAAGTATCCTGAAAATCCTTGATTTAGTTTCGAGTAATAAACTAATAAAACCTTAATCAAAACTATTCAACTAGCCTAAAAATAAAAAAACCTTCAATGGAAGAGTTTACTTTTTTTTTGCAAAATTTCTGTAAATTTGAAGTTGAACTTAATTAAACAAGCCAAGCAATTTGCTCACAATCACAAGAAATTTTTCCCCCGCCATATTTTCTTCCCCTCTGTTTGTCCACTACCTCGGCTAAACCTAAGCAAAAGAAAAAGAGGTCCAAGAGACAGACCCGAATAAAGAAGAAATAGTAATCTTTGACGAATTAGGAAGAAAAAGGATTCTTATTTTGATACAAGAAGAATCGGCACAAGAAAAAGGCTTTTTCTTGTGCCGAATAGACGATTAAGAAGACCTGCAATCCCTCCGAAAAAGAAGAAATTTTAATTTGATTGTTCTCGCCTTTGCCTTGGATTCTCTTCTTTTGCATGGGATATAAATAAGGAATTCCAGACATCTCATAAACAAAAAGCAGTCTAAACAAAAAAAGGATTTCCAAAATAGATCATAGATAATTCTAGCAATTGCCAATAAATCGAGGCTTTTTACCAACTTGATGGTAAGAAATCCCGGGACCTAGAAATTCATTTCGTACAATTGAACCTTTTCAAACTGTTTCTTTTTGAGAACCAAAAAAACTTGTGCCAAAATAACGGATGCGAAGAAGAACAAAAGGCCTTGGACACGTAATGGATCCTGAAGCACGATTTCTGCGTCCCCCTGACCAAAACCTCCCACATTAGGATTGCTTGTTAATGGTTGATCAAGCTTGATGGATTCCCCCTCTGAAACAAGAAGTTCTGGTCCGGGAGGTATAATATCAATCACTTGGCGTCCATCTGATGCATCAACTATGGATATTTCATACCCCCCCTTTTCTTTACGTAGTATTTTTCTTACTATACCTGTTGACGTAGCATTATAGACTGTATTGTTACTCTTGCTACCATCAGGATAGATCTGTCCTCTTCCTCGGTTTCCCCCTACATATATGGGATATTTTAAGAAATGAGCATCTTTCTTCGTAGCAGGATCAGGGGAAAGAATGGGAAAGACAATTTCACTATATTTCTTACCGGGAACAGGGCCTATCACAAGAATGTTTTTT
The DNA here is from genome assembly GCF_056163025.1 of Triticum urartu. Taxonomy (NCBI): domain Eukaryota; kingdom Viridiplantae; phylum Streptophyta; class Magnoliopsida; order Poales; family Poaceae; genus Triticum; species Triticum urartu. The sequence goes on along the minus strand of NW_028259461.1, from coordinate 14,817,478 downwards.
TTATCGGGACGATAACTCTGAAAAGCAAGATTTCCTATCTTTTCTTTTAACTCAGGGGAAATACGATCGGGCGGCGCTAATTCGAATCCCTCGGGCAAAATAAGAACAGCACCTACATTCAACCCTCCCTTTTTTCCATTAGCAAGAACTTGTTTCAATTGCATATCATAAGGAATTCGAAGAACTGCTTCAAATACAGTATCGGGAAGCACAGCTTGGGGAACTTCAATATCGACGGGCTTGCTAGCTAAATGGCAATTGGCACATACAATTCGTCTCAGTTGCTTCTCGTGGGTTTTCATAACCCTGCTGCGCAAAAATGGGATATGCATTTGAAATAGATGTCCGAGTTATTACGTATATCATGATCGATACAGAAATCGATCGAGTTATCTGTTCCTTTACCCAAGAAAAAGTATTTCTATTTTCCATGTCCAATCGCAGATCCCAGAATTTCTACAATAAATTAGATAGGTAGCTAAGCTAATCTAGTTCCCTATACACGAATCTGTTGTCATTCTACTGCAACAGTTGTACTGCAATGATGAATACCTTAAAGTAGGTATAAATAGAAAGAATTTTGCTAAAATGGAAAAGGGCTTTCTTTCTAAAAAAAGATGCTTGCTAATTTGATTAATATTAATATCGGGAGATCAAATGAATTTATGCTTCACTAATTGAATGATAAATGACTACAAGCGAAGGAGATAGACGATTTAAACAAAAAAAGACCCAAAATTTCAAACATGTATCTAGAATTACTGGAAAACTACAAACAAAAATAGTGAAAATAAGCTCGTTAGGAGCCCATCCAAAATCGTTGTAGACCCAACGAATTACTAGTTCCCAACCACGGGTGGAGTGAAATCCAACAAAAAAATCAGTAACTAAAAGAATAAAAAAAGCTTTTATTGAGTCATTTAAATTATAGAAGAATTCCTGAACCCAAGAATTCAAAATGACAAGTTCCTCTTTACCCAGAAAAAAAGAACCACTTAGAATAGCCAAACAGATTATATTTGTCGAGAAATGCAAAATGGTATGGAGATGATCCTCATTATTTATTTTGACCCATTGTATTATTTCCTTGTGTATTCCTGTAGGAGGTTTTTGTACATGTGTCTTTAGTTTCCCTTTTATCATCTCGTCCAAGAGAGAAAGTTCTTCTAATTCTATGAATCTTTCTAGAATCCTTTTCTCTTGAATATCAGTTAAGAGAGTTTCGGATTGCCTGGTATTCCACCAATTCTTAATCCAAAGTTCCAGACATTTGTTAAATGAGGAAGAGACCCCCCAAGGCAAAAGTACGATAAATACAAGATATAGTAAAGAAGGCAATGCTTTCTTTTTTTTCATTTTTGATCTGTAAATGGAGTTGTTAATGAATATGCTTCATTCGCTGACTCTATTCCATTCCCTGACTCTATATGATGATATTTCTATTTCATGATATTTCTATTTCTTTGAAGCAAAAACTCTATAGGTTTGATACCCTGTATCTATTCTTCTTTTTTGTATATTAGTTATTAGTGGAATTTCAGTGCATTGGGTTCTTTCTTAGATCTAGATGGAATGAAATAGTGAAATAGAATAAAAAAAAAGCCCTTTCGGATGAAAAAGGAAGAATAGTATGCGATATATCTAACTTGGATAAAAAAAAATTAAAAGCAAATTTCTCTTATCCTCGTTTGTTCCTTCCTTTAGATAAATACTTAAAAATCCCCTTACAATAACAAATCCAATTTAGAAGGGACTTCCTCCCTGTGTTGAGAAAACTTTTCTTCTTCCAATTCTTCTTTTCTTCATTCAACTCAGTTCAAAAAAGATACCTCAAAATACTTCAATTGGTACGCGCAAGAAATAGGCCAATTCGGCAGCTTTTTGTTCAATTTCTCGTGGAGTAAAAAATTTATCATCAGTACGAGTCAAGGGAATGATCCCCTGGCCCCGGATTTCCATATAAAGAATACGACGAGGATAAAGACCCTCTTTAACCTGAATTCTAATTGATTGGATATCCCGCATAAGGAATCGAAGGAAGACGCGACGTTTTATTCCAGGGAATCCCCAACGAAAAATGCACACTATTCCCTCTTTTCTATCGAATCGGTCATAACCACTACCTACATTCCACAAAATAGTACACCACAAGTAGGAGCTAATGAATAGGCCTGCGATTCCGTAGAAAGACATCACGACCCCCTGCGGAAAAAAAAGAATTTCTTGAGATGGAAGTATAGATATAATATTCTTACCAAGATAACTGGAAATCCCAACCGATAAGAATCCTAGTGAACCTAGAAAAAGAATACAGGCCCAGAAAAAATTACCCCTTTTTCGAGAACCTTTTAGAAGTTCTACCCATATGTGTTCTGATCGCCAATTCATATTAGATATACTAAATCCAGCAGCGGTCGATTGAAATTGAGAGAATAAGCTAAATAATTTTGACTTTACTTTTTTTGATTCTGAAATCGCCTTCAGCAACTAGTACTCCTGTGAAATAATAGGTTAGATACATTGACTTTCTATTCAAAAAATATTCGTTGATTCAATTAAAATAAATAAAATAAAACTCGCTATACCTGGCTCTGCATATTCATGCATTTATGCTCGTAGCCTATATCCGCATCCATAACCGTTTTTCATTTGTGTGTAGAAAGTGTGTGTAGAAAAAGCCACATACCCTACCATATTATATTACTTACACTAAAAAATACTAGACAATCTTATTTTTTTGCACATAAAGAAATAAAGAAGTCATTGCAATTGCCGGAAATACTAAGCCTACTAAAGGCACGAAAATAGAAGGTAAGTTTAAATCCGTCATGGAATAGGTGTCTCAATTCAAATTTACTATTTCTATCTAGTCGAAAAATATCTTAAGATTCTTATGATATAATTAAGTATATCTATTATAAGGAATATTGACTATTGTATTGTATTTTTTATTTTTAGTTTGAAAAATATTCTGTAAAAAAAATGAAAGGATAATAAGAAAATTCCAAAAAAGGAGAACTAATTAAAAAGATTTTATTTTGATTTTCCCATCCTCATGGCCTTTCTATCTTTCTAATCTAATTTGAAATTGGATTCAAAAGAAAGCGGTTAGAATTTACTTCCTGCATACATACTTCTCTAGAAGCGCATACAATAATGCGTGGTAAAGGCGGAAAAATAGTATATTCAATCAAAATCAAAGGGCAAATTATCTTACCTACTATAGATCCCCTACTACCCTCTTAGACTTTAAAAGGCGATATACCACCCAAAGAAAGGGTATGAAAATGCCGGGTGGAGTTAGCTTTTCGACGAAGACCTGTCCCGTGCAGCGAAGCCCTGTTAGTAAGACCCCCCGCAATAATGGATTATAGAAGAATATTATTCCAAATACTCCTCTGGACGCATATAGTAGCATTGCGATTCCGAATCTTTTTTATTTATGAATATGAACAGAAAAAATTCATTGTATCGTTGGGTCGGAGCGGAGGTTTGGTCCAGAAAAATTAGAAACAAAACGTCTACTCTACCGCATTGAAGTCTATAGCGCTGTATTTCCACGAAAGTATAATTCTTACCATCAGGATACGATCCTTTCTTTTGAACTAAACGTCTCTACGATGGGTCCAGGTTCTATGTCCAATCCCAAATCAAGGATTTCTCGCTCTTGATCGGAGTCATAAACTAAAAAAAAACTACCTTTTTATCCTTTTTCTCAAGGTTATAGAAAACTTCCTTATCTAGTTCTAGCATTTTGAAAAAAAAAAAATGCTTCTTTTTTTACACACAGTTCGAGTCACTTGTTGACTCACGATTACGCCTGTTAAAAGTTTCAAACGTCCTCTTTTTTGAAATTGAAAGAGAGTCCTATAAAAAGGTCTAACTTCCAAACTATGTCTTTTTTCATTCATTCTCCTTTAGTTTTTTTCTCTATCTAGAAGTGGAATAGAATAACCCGGTTGAAGGGTAATGATCATACGTCTGTAATGCATTGTATGGCCCAGAATAGGTCCTATTCTTCTACCTTTTCCAGGTAGTCGATGGCTATTCACAGCTACCACCTTAACACCAAAGAAGAGTTCGACCCAATGCTTTATTTCTGTCTTAGTGAATCCCGATTCGACATTAAAAGTATATTGATTCTTTCCCAATAAACGAAGACTTTTTTCTGTAAATACTGCGTATTTGATTCCATTATCATTATCATATGATAATACTATATTTTATTATTTTATTATTTTATTTGTATTTCTTTATTGTATTATACCTTAATATATATATTCTAGATATATAGAATAGACGAATCTCAATTTGTCAAGTCTCATGATCATATCATGATCTATTTTTATTCGGCTCAATCTTTTTTTTCTAAAAAAGATTGAGCCGAGTTTAATTGCAATCAATTAGAAGAATAAAGAAGAATTACTGCATTTCATAACTGATTTTTTTCTCTTTTTATTTCGTTTCTTTTTTATTTATACCTTCTTTATCTTTAGTTTTATCTAGTTAATCAATAGTATCTACCGGCTCGAACTCGAATTTGATCGCCTTCCATACTTCACAAGCTGCGGCTAGTTCAGGACTCCATTTGCAAGCTGCTCGGATAATTTCATTACCTTCGCGAGCAAGATCGCGCCCTTCGTTACGAGCTTGTACACAGGCTTCTAAAGCCACTCGATTAGCTGCTGCACCAGGTGCATTTCCCCAAGGATGTCCTAAAGTTCCTCCACCAAATTGTAATACAGAATCGTCCCCAAAGATTTCGGTCAGAGCTGGCATATGCCAAACATGAATACCACCTGAAGCTACCGGTATAACACCTGGCATGGATACCCAGTCCTGAGTGAAAAAGATACCGCGAGCACGATCTTTTTCAATAAAATCATCGCGCAATAAATCAACAAAACCTAAAGTCATTTCGCGTTCCCCTTCTAACTTACCTACTACTGTACCGGAGTGGATATGATCTCCCCCAGACATACGCAATGCTTTAGCTAATACACGGAAATGCATACCATGATTTTTCTGTCTATCAATAACTGCATGCATTGCACGGTGAATGTGAAGAAGTAGGCCATTGTCGCGGCAATAATGAGCCAAAGTAGTATTTGCGGTGAATCCCCCAGTTAAGTAGTCATGCATTACAATAGGAACCCCTAATTCTCTTGCAAATACAGCTCTCTTAATCATTTCTTCACATGTACCCGCAGTCGCATTCAAGTAATGCCCCTTGATTTCACCGGTTTCGGCCTGTGATTTATAAATAGCTTCGGCACAAAAGACAAAACGGTCTCTCCAGCGCATAAATGGTTGTGAGTTTACGTTTTCATCATCTTTGGTAAAATCAAGTCCACCACGTAGACACTCATAACACGCTCTACCATAATTTTTTGCGGATAATCCCAATTTTGGTTTAATAGTACATCCCAATAAAGGACGACCGTACTTGTTCAACTTATCTCTTTCAACTTGGATACCATGAGGCGGGCCTTGGAAAGTTTTTGAATAAGTAGGGGGAATTCGTAGATCCTCCAAACGTAGAGCACGTAGGGCTTTGAAACCAAATACGTTACCTACAATGGAAGTAAACATGTTAGTAACGGAACCCTCTTCAAATAGGTCTAATGGATAAGCTACATAACAGATCCATTGGTTGTCTTCCCCAGCAACAGGCTCGATGTGATAGCATCGTCCTTTGTAACGATCAAGACTGGTAAGTCCATCAGTCCAAACAGTTGTCCATGTACCAGTAGAAGATTCGGCAGCTACTGCAGCCCCTGCTTCTTCGGGCGGAACCCCAGGCTGAGGACTTACTCGGAATGCTGCCAAGATATCAGTATCCTTAGTTTCATACTCTGGGGTGTAGTAAGTCAATTTATAATCTTTAACACCAGCTTGAAATCCAACACCTGCTTTAGTTTCTGTTTGTGGTGACATAAGTCCCTCCCTATAACTCTTGAATTAAGAATTCTCACAATAACAGGGTCTACTCGATGTTAATTAGGCGTAAATGAAACTTTAGCAAAAATCTCGTAAAACAAAAAGGATATTCAATTAATATAATATCAACTCATTAAAGAAAATTGAGGGCATGCTTAGGTTAATGAATATGTTTCATTCATATATAATGCGTACACCCTGTGTATGTTCTATCCTATAGGAATTCCAATATAGGAATTCGATAGGAATTGAGTTGTTGTTATGGTAAGTTAACACGGTTCGTTATTAAACCATGGATTTGATTTACCAAATCCATAATTATTGTATACTCTTTGATAGATATAGCGCAACCCAAATTAATTCCTAATCCTTATTTTACAAGTTCTTAATAGTTCTCTTTTCTTATTTTGAATGCAAATACCTAACTAAATACTAATAAAATTCTTTGTTGACAGCAATCTATGCTTCACAGTAGTATATATTTTGTATATCGAAGTCCTAGATAGGAAAGTAGAGTAGGCACAGATCCTCCACAAAAGGCAAAATGTATATGAAAAAAAAGATTGATTGAACTTTCCAATGGACTCATTCCATGAGTAAACGATTGAATGGGATTCGCTTGGGCAACGAAATCAAGTCCTGGTCCCCTTTTCTCTCTTATTGAATTAACTAATTCATTTCCTTTTTACTTTTGGATTTTTTTTGATTTGATTTGGCATTATTCAACAATAAAAAAAGAAAAATTTCGACAAATTCCTTTTTTTTAATTATGTGATAATTATGAGAACCAATCCTACTACTTCTCCTCCCGGGGTTTCCACAATTGAAGAAAAAAGTACAGGTCGTATCGATCAAATTATTGGACCCGTGCTGGATGTCACTTTTCCCCCAGGCAAGTTACCTTATATTTATAACGCTTTGGTAGTCCAGAGTAGAGACACTGCCGATAAGCAAATTAATGTGACTTGTGAGGTACAACAATTATTAGGAAATAATCGAGTTAGAGCTGTAGCTATGAGTGCTACGGACGGGTTGATGAGAGGAATGGAAGTGATTGACACGGGAGCTCCTCTCAGTGTTCCGGTCGGTGGAGCTACTCTCGGACGAATTTTCAACGTTCTTGGGGAGCCTGTTGACAATTTGGGTCCTGTAGATAGTAGTGCAACGTTCCCTATTCATAGATCTGCGCCTGCCTTTATCGAGTTAGATACGAAATTATCCATCTTTGAAACAGGTATTAAGGTCGTCGATCTTTTAGCTCCTTATCGACGTGGAGGAAAAATAGGACTATTTGGGGGGGCTGGAGTAGGTAAAACAGTACTGATCATGGAATTAATCAATAACATTGCTAAAGCTCATGGGGGCGTATCCGTATTCGGTGGAGTAGGGGAACGGACTCGTGAAGGAAATGATCTTTATATGGAAATGAAGGAATCCGGAGTAATTAATGAAAAAAATATTGAGGAATCAAAGGTAGCTCTAGTCTATGGCCAAATGAATGAACCACCGGGAGCTCGTATGAGAGTTGGTTTAACTGCCCTAACTATGGCGGAATATTTCCGAGATGTTAATAAGCAAGACGTGCTTTTATTTATCGATAATATCTTTCGTTTTGTTCAAGCAGGATCAGAGGTATCCGCTTTATTAGGGAGAATGCCCTCCGCAGTGGGTTATCAACCTACTCTTAGTACAGAAATGGGTTCTTTGCAAGAAAGAATTGCTTCTACTAAAAAGGGATCTATAACTTCGATTCAAGCAGTTTATGTACCTGCAGACGATTTGACCGACCCTGCCCCTGCCACAACATTTGCACATTTGGATGCTACTACCGTACTTTCCAGAGGATTAGCTTCCAAGGGTATTTATCCAGCAGTAGATCCTTTAGATTCAACCTCGACTATGTTACAGCCTCGGATCGTTGGCAACGAACATTATGAAACTGCGCAAAGAGTTAAGGAAACTTTACAACGTTACAAAGAACTTCAGGACATTATCGCAATTCTTGGCTTGGATGAATTATCGGAAGAGGATCGTTTAACTGTAGCAAGAGCAAGAAAAATTGAGCGTTTCTTATCACAACCGTTCTTTGTGGCAGAAGTTTTTACTGGTTCTCCAGGAAAGTATGTTGCTCTTGCGGAAACTATTAGGGGATTTCAACTAATCCTTTCCGGAGAATTAGACGGCCTACCTGAACAGGCTTTTTATTTGGTGGGTAACATCGATGAAGCTAGCACGAAAGCTATAACCTTAGAAGAGGAGAACAAATCGAAGAAATGAAATTAAATCTTTATGTACTGACTCCTAAGCGAATTATTTGGGATTGTGAAGTGAAAGAAATCATTTTATCCACTAATAGTGGCCAAATTGGCGTATTACCAAACCACGCCCCCATTAACACAGCAGTAGATATGGGTCCTTTGAGAATACGCCTCCTCAACGACCAATGGTTAACAGCGATTCTGTGGAGCGGTTTTGCGAGAATAGTTAATAATGAGATCATCATTTTAGGAAATGATGCGGAACTGGGTAGTGATATTGATCCGGAAGAAGCTCAAAAGGCACTTGAAATAGCCGAAGCTAACTTGAGTAAAGCTGAGGGTACGAAAGATTTGGTTGAAGCGAAGCTCGCTCTCAGACGAGCTAGGATACGAATCGAGGCTGTCAATTGGATTCCCCCATCCAATTGAAGACAATCCAGTGGTTTATAGTTGATACAAAGAAAAAGGGAAGAGGGGTAGAAAAAGTTATTAGATAGCGAAGCGAAGTAAGTCCAATGCTATCTAGTAATTTTTCTACCTACTTACCTACTATTGGATTTGAACCAATGACTCCCGCCGTATGAAAGCAATACTCTAACCACTGAGTTAAGTAGGCAATTTATCACCACAAAGGAAGACCCATTACTTCGATCGATTATATATTGAATCCCTTTTCTAAGCAATACCGCTCTGTTATTGGTCTGTTATATACTAAATACTAAACTAAATACTAAACAGATACAGATCAAAGGGGTATCCTCTGGCATTAGAAAATATTCATCTTGACAAGAAATTATCTATATGTTAAGATATCTCTGATAAGGGCTATAGCTCAGTTCGGTAGAGCAACTCGTTTACACGTGCGCCAATGCTTTTCAAAGGAGCTTATTATGCAATGAACATAATCGATCTTATTGCAAAATCAATGTCTTACTTCATAGATTCGAGAGAATAGGAGAACAGTAGCCTGACAAACAGTCGGTTCAGTCCGATTCAGGTGCCAATTCAGGTGCCTAATCAAATAGAACCCTTATGGATTTGCTAGTTGATAAGGTAAATATCCAGCCCACTAAATGCTAGGCGTAATGAGGATAAGGGCCTCCAAAAAACTTCTTTTCGTTCTATGAACTTTAAGGTGTATGAAGTCTCATAGTTAACTCTTGCAGTGGAACGATAGAGACTCCATTTCACTTAGGTTGATTTAATTTAGACCGGAGGCAGACCTAAGTCAAGGTAATCCTCCTTTGAAACACTTTGGTATTGCTCCTAGATAGATCATAATACAAAAAATCAATCAGAGCACAGGGAGCCATCTCATTATCTTTCCGTAAAGAAAAACTATGGTGGACTAACTGATCTTTAAATCAGTTTATGAAAGAGCCCAATGCAAAAAAATGCATGTTGGGTCTTTGAAACAGTTCAAATCATTTCGATAATAATCCGTTTGATCTGTTTTACCGAGAAGGTCTACGGTTCGAATCCGTATAGCCCTAATATGCCCTTTTTTAGATTTTAGGATCTCTATCCTATGTTTTCTTTAGTTTAGTATAGTTTTCATTTTCTCATTAGTATTTGTTTATAGACTGGATAGGCGCCTGCGACATAGAATAGAGATAAAAGCATTACCAAAGGCTCATTCATCGAAAATCAAAATCATACAGACAGGAAAAGAAAAACGAATTTCTATCAAATCAATAGAAGAAAGGATCCTTTCCCTGATTTGAATCCCGTCCTCCTTCAAATAGGATATCTCTAGACTTCCCTATAATAACTGCAATGATTTTATCCATTTTGCGAATTCCTACTTTGTTTTAAGTATATTTATTACTTTGTTTATAGATACATTATGTAAATTGATCAACTTTAAATAGAAAAAATAAAGTAAAGAGTAAATAAGAAAACAGAATATTCTGTCTCATAGTTCTGAAATAGAGTTCTTTATTTTTATTTTATAGTATTACTTCTCATTAATTATACTGCATAGATTAGTCCTACTATCTTAATTAGGTTCTAATTTAGTAGTATTCTCATTTTTATTTAATAGTCCTCTTATTATTTTATTATTAAATATTAAATAAAGGATAGAGCTATTCTTTTTTCTAGAGATTCTAGAGAAAGCGAGACAAAGTGAAACGAGAAAGTTTTCTTTATATAAGAATTAGATCTACATACACCATATCTAAATAGAATGGAAATCCAAAAGAAAGGGAGTTGGGATTCCATTGGATGAATCTTTAAAGAAGATGCAGCACAGAGGAAACAAAGGCTAAACTTAAACTAAGCGCTTTTGTTTGAACAAAAAAGATTCTTGTTTCACCGAGGAAAAGAGAGAAGTTCTGGATAAATTGACAATGCTGAATTGAATTGACTAATTTAAGTTCCGCCTATTCCACATTAATGGGAGTACATTATGTTTCTGCTTCACGAATATGATATTTTTTGGACATTTCTAATAATAGCAAGCCTTATTCCTATTTTGGCATTTTCGATTTCAGGACTTTTAGCCCCGGTTAGTGAAGGACCAGAGAAGCTTTCTAGTTATGAATCGGGTATAGAACCCATGGGAGGGGCTTGGGTACAATTCCGAATACGCTATTATATGTTTGCGCTCGTTTTTGTTGTTTTTGATGTGGAAACCGTCTTTCTATACCCTTGGGCAATGAGTTTCGACGTATTGGGTGTATCCGTTTTTATCGAAGCTTTGATTTTCGTGCTTATCTTAGTTGTTGGTTTAGTTTATGCATGGCGAAAAGGAGCCTTGGAATGGTCTTAACTGAATATTTAGACAAAAAAAAAGAAGGAAAAGATTCTATTGAGACAGTTATGAATTTGATTGAGTTTCCCTTACTTGACCAAACAAGTTCCAATTCTGTTATTTCAACTACACCAAATGATCTTTCGAATTGGTCAAGACTCTCCAGTTTATGGCCCCTTCTATACGGTACCAGTTGTTGTTTCATTGAATTTGCTTCATTAATAGGCTCACGATTCGACTTTGATCGTTATGGATTGGTACCAAGATCAAGTCCTAGGCAAGCAGACCTAATTTTAACAGCCGGTACGGTAACAATGAAAATGGCTCCCTCTTTAGTGAGATTATACGAGCAAATGCCTGAACCAAAATACGTCATTGCTATGGGAGCCTGTACTATTACAGGGGGAATGTTCAGTACGGATTCCTATAGTACTGTTCGGGGAGTTGATAAGTTAATTCCTGTGGATGTCTACTTGCCGGGCTGCCCACCTAAACCGGAGGCAGTTATAGATGCCCTAACAAAACTTCGTAAGAAGATATCGCGAGAAATAGTTGAGGATCAAACTCTATCTCAAAATAAAAATAGATGTTTTACTACCAGTCACAAGCTTTATGTTAGGCGCAGTACTCATACAGGAACTTATGAGCAAGAATTGCTCTATCAATCACCATCTACATTAGATATATCTTCTGAAACTTTTTTCAAATCCAAAAGTTCAGTACCTTCCTACAAATTAGTGAATTAGGAGAGGGGCTCTTTTGTGTAGAAAAATAAAAAGCAGGGCAATCTTTCAAACTTGCATCCGAAATGTGAAATATTTATACAAAGAGGGAGAGATGAAGACAATGCAGCAGGGTTGGTTATCTAATTGGCTAGTCAAACATGAGGTGGTTCATAGATCTTTGGGCTTTGATCACCGAGGAATAGAGACTTTACAAATAAAAGCAGGGGATTGGGATTCCATTGCTGTCATTTTATATGTATATGGTTACAATTATTTACGCTCCCAATGTGCTTATGATGTAGCACCCGGTGGATCTTTAGCTAGCGTGTATCATCTTACGAGAATACAATATGGTATAGATAATCCAGAAGAAGTCTGCATAAAAGTCTTTGCCCAAAAGGATAATCCTAGAATTCCGTCTGTCTTCTGGATTTGGAGAAGTGCCGATTTTCAAGAACGCGAATCTTATGATATGGTGGGAATCTCTTATGATAATCATCCGCGCCTTAAACGTATCCTAATGCCTGAAAGTTGGATAGGCTGGCCCTTACGTAAGGATTATATAACCCCAATTTTTATGAAATACAAGATGCTCATTGAATGATAAGAAATTCATGCTCACTTATACAACACAACTCCAGATTTTATTCAAGTCAAGGAATATTTTTAGGTTCTTTTCCTAGATGAAACGGAATACCTATTTATAATTAATTCCTAATTATACAAAAGCATTCCAGATAGACTGAGCAAAAAAAGGGTTTCATTTGGATTCCCCTATTTTGAAAATCGCATATTAATTTCCTTCATATGAACAGAAAAATAGGATGACTCAAAGAAGTTCTCTACCAGGAACTTTGTACCGCGCACATTACTTAGCACAACTAGGAAAATAAGATAAGATAAAGATAAGCAAGACTAAAAAAATATTCGTCGGAATAGCGGAATACAAAATTAAGAAACGCAAAAAAAATAAAGGGGAATCTCACCCCCTTCTTTATCATAAAGAAAAGATATATTTTAAAACTTCTTTAAAAAGAAAAAGAAGTGCCTCTATATTTATATTATAGATTTATCCACTTAGATGAATAAATATTATTAATGAATATGTATCACAATCCATCTCGAGGTATTTGGATCAATACCTATTCGGTGGATCTTTTTTTTTTTTTTCTCTGCCAGGAACCAGATTTGAACTGGTGACACGAGGATTTTCAGTCCTCTGCTCTACCAACTGAGCTATCCTGACCTTTTCTTGTGCATCATCCTAGTAGAGTATTTGTATCTATGTCAATTAAAAGGACTAAAAATTAATTAAAGTATTTCAAATTTTAAATTTGAAAATGGGGGGGGTAGTCCTATGCATTGTGCATGGTTTACTTAAATAAAACTTAAAAATAGAGTGAATAACCAAGATTTCTTGCCGATACTCTAATAAAAAAGAAATCTATTCAATGAATAGGATAAGATCCATTGAGTTCTCTTCGCATTCCTTTGTGAAAGAGTAGAATGAGAAAGCTAATGAATCTTAAACCCATTGCATTGATAAAAAGAAAAAAAAGTGCATTGATAAAAAGAAAAAAAAAAAAGAGGATAAATAATAATAATATAGTATAGTTAGGGAATAAAAGAGGATTTGGGGATAGAGGGACTTGAACCCTCACAACTTATAAAGTCGACGGATTTTCCTTTTACTAGAAATTTCATTGTTGTCAGTATTGACATGTAGAATGGGACTCTCTCTTTGTCCTCGTCCGATTAATCCACTTTTTTAAAGATCTCGAAAACTTTGAATTTTAATTGAAGAATTTGATTATTCAATATTCGATTGGAGTGGATTCACAATAATGAAAAAAAAAAATTATGATATGAGTTTTTTATTTCATAATCATTATCATTTCTAATTTCATTTTTAAAAAAGATAAAGAACCTATATTATAATTAGAATATAATATGAGTTCTGTGATTAATCGTTTGCTATGTCAGTATCTATACGTGTTTATTAAATGTATAAGGTATAAAACCCCTCTTTCTCTAATTTAGAACTAGAAGGAATTCCACTAACAACACAACGTAATTAACTCGATTCGTTAGAACAGCTTCCATTGAGTCTCTGCACCTATCCTTTTCCTTTGTATTCTAGTTCGAGAACCCCTTGTTTTCTCAAAACACGGATTTGGCTCAGGATTGCCCTTTTTTAATTCCAGGGTTTCTCTGAATTTGGAAGTTACCACTTAGCAGGTTTCCATACCAAGGCTCAATACAATCAAGTCCGTAGCGTCTACCGATTTCGCCATATCCCCATTTCCCTCTTCTTTGAGACCAGGATTCCTTGTGTAATTTCATCCATCTCTTAGTTTTTTTTTTGAATCATTGAGTTCATCACTCAACGTAGTC
>NW_028259461.1:14757390-14802906 GCF_056163025.1 Triticum urartu | reverse complement strand
ATGGAAAGGAACATATACCTATTTACATAACAAATCCTATGGTAGGTCGCAAATTGGGGGAATTCGTGCCTACTCGGCATTTCACGAGTTATGAAAATGCAAGAAAGGATACTAAATCTCGTCGTTAACTGAATTCTGAATAGAAAGATTAAGAAGAAAAAAAGATTCAAAATAAAGACAGAAATACCCAATATCTTGCTAGAACAAGATATTGGGTATTTCTGTCTTCAAAAATTCTTATATGTTAGCAGAAAAACCTTATCCATTAATAGATGGAACTTCAACAGCAGCTAAGTCTAGAGGGAAGTTGTGAGCATTACGTTCGTGCATTACTTCCATACCAAGGTTAGCACGGTTGATGATATCAGCCCAAGTATTAATAACGCGACCTTGACTATCAACTACAGATTGGTTGAAATTGAAACCATTTAGGTTGAAAGCCATAGTACTAATACCTAAAGCAGTGAACCAGATTCCTACTACAGGCCAAGCAGCCAAGAAGAAGTGTAAAGAACGAGAGTTGTTGAAACTAGCATATTGGAAGATTAATCGGCCAAAATAACCATGAGCAGCCACAATATTATAAGTTTCTTCCTCTTGACCAAATTTGTAACCCTCATTAGCGGATTCATTTTCAGTAGTTTCCCTGATCAAACTAGAGGTTACCAAGGAACCATGCATAGCACTGAATAGGGAACCGCCGAATACACCAGCTACACCTAACATGTGGAATGGATGCATAAGGATGTTGTGCTCTGCCTGGAATACAATCATAAAGTTGAAAGTACCAGAGATTCCTAAAGGCATACCATCAGAAAAGCTTCCTTGACCAATAGGGTAAATCAAGAAAACAGCAGTAGCAGCTGCAACAGGAGCTGAATATGCAACAGCAATCCAAGGACGCATACCCAGACGGAAACTAAGTTCCCACTCACGACCCATATAACAAGCTACACCAAGTAAGAAGTGTAGAACAATTAGCTCATAAGGACCACCATTGTATAACCACTCATCAACAGATGCAGCTTCCCAAATTGGGTAAAAGTGCAATCCGATCGCCGCAGAAGTAGGGATAATAGCACCAGAGATAATATTGTTTCCATAAAGTAAAGAACCAGAAACAGGCTCACGAATACCATCAATATCTACTGGAGGGGCAGCGATGAAGGCGATAATAAATACAGAAGTTGCGGTCAATAAGGTAGGGATCATCAAAACACCGAACCATCCGATGTAAAGACGATTTTCAGTGCTAGTTATCCAGTTGCAGAAGCGACCCCACAGGCTTGTACTTTCGCGTCTCTCTAAAATTGCAGTCATGGTAAGATCTTGGTTTATTCAAATTGCAAGGACTCCCAAGCACACGTATTAACTAGAATATAGATAATAGAAGGCTTGTTATTTAACAGTATAACATAGACTATATACCAATGTCAACCAAGTCAGCCCAAAGATTAGCTATCCATATAACTAAATTAACCAAACCAATAATTTTGTATTTGTAAATGAAGTGAGTCAAAGTGAAAAACTTTGATGGGTCTTTTCTATATGGGTTGCCCGGGACTCGAACCCGGAACTAGTCGGATGGAGTAGATAATTCTTCCTTGTTACAATAGAGAAAAATCCCTCCCCAAATCGTGCTTGCATTTTTCATTGCACACGACTTTCCCTATGTAGAAATAGCCAATTTCTATTCCAAAGAGGAAGTTCTACTAATTTTTTTAATTAGTAAGTTGATTCACCTACTCTTTATTATAATAAAAAGAACATTTCAGAATGAAAAATAGAAAAGTTTTTTCTTGATCATTTATCAACCCTTTCCTGTTTCTTAATTTCGTCTAATGATTAATTAAGAGGGTTGACCAGGTCATTGATACGTATAATATCCAAATACCAAATACGCTCAGTGTGTGATCCACAGAAAGAAAAAAGAGTTGTTTTGGTGAACATCAAAGAAAAAACTTGCTCTTCTTCCATAAAAAATTCTTCTAAAAATGCCGAACCCAATCGTTGCATAAAAGTTCGTACCGTGCTTTTATGTTTACGAGCTAAAGTTCTAGCACATGAAAGTCGAAGTATATACTTTAGTCGATACAAAGTCCGTTTTTTCGAAGATCCACTATGATAATGAAAAAGATTTCTACATATCCGACCAAATCGATCAAGAATATCCCAATCTGATAAATCTGTCCAAATGGGTTTACTAATAGGATGCCCCGATCCAGTACAAAATTGAGCTTTTGATAAGTATCCTATGAGGAGAGTAGCGGGGACTATGGTATCGAATTTTTTCATTCGAGTATCTATTAGAAATGAATTCTCCAGCATTTGATTCCTTACTAACAAAGAACTTTTTTGTACACTTGAAAGGTACCCCATAAAATCGAAGCAAGAGTTTGCTAATTGGTTTATATGGATTCTTCGCGGCTGAGTCCAAAAACAGAAATAATATTGCCAGAAATTGATAAGGTAGCATTTCCATTTCTTCTTCAAAAAAAAAGTGCCTTTTGATGCAAGAATTGCCTTTCCTTGATATCGAACATAATGCATAAGAGGATCCATAAAGAACCATAGGGTTTTCCGAGAAAAACCAGGGTACATTATCCCAAAATGTTCCATCTTCCTAGAAAAGTGGATTCGTTCCAGAAAAGTTCCAGAAGATGCTAATGGTAAGCAAGAAGATTGTTTACGAAGAAACAACAAAAAAAATTCATATTCTGATACATAAGAGTTATATAGGAATTGAAATAGTCTTTTATTTTCTTTTTGAAAAAAAAAAATGGATTTCATTGAAGTAATAAAACTATTCCAATTCGAATAATAGTTGAGAAAGAATCGCAATAAATGCAAAGATGGAACATCTTGGATACGGTATTGAAGGAGTTGAACCAGGATTTCCAAATGGATAGGATAGGGTATTTCTATATGTGATAGATAATCCAAATGCAAAAATTTGTCTTCTAAAAAGGGAAATATTGAATGAATAGAGCGTAAATTCTGAAACTTTGGTATTTCTTTTTCTTTCAGACAAAAAAATTCCCGTAGCGAGAATGGGATTTCCACAACGATCGCAAACCCTTCAGATAGAATCTGAGAATAAAACTCAGAATAAAAATAATTTTTGTAATCCAATAATCGATCTTGGTTAGGATGATTAACCGAGTTATCCAAAAAATTCTGCTGATACATTCGAATAATTAAACGTTTCACAAGTAGTGAACTAAATTTCTTGTTATTACAACTAACAACTATTTCCACAGGTTCAGAACCATTTAATCCATAATGGTGGGCAAATGCATAAATATATTCCTGAAAGAGAAGTGGGTAGACAAAGTATTGTTGACGAGATTTATGTTTTTCTGAATACCCTTCGAATTTTTCCATTTGTATTTCTACTTGAATCAGAGAGAAGAAGCATTTCTCGGTTTATCGAATGATGATACATAGTGCAATATGGTCAGAACAGGGTGTTGCATTTTTAATACAAACCCTGGAAAGAAAGGGAGTCTAATCCACAGATCTTTTTCTGCTCCTTTTCTACCCAATTAGTTTATGTTTGTTCTAATTAAAAAAAAAGAACAGAACAAGTTTTTTATTTTTGCAGGCCAATCGCTCTTTTGACTTTGGAATACAGCCTCTTTATCAATATACTGCTTCTTTTACACATTCAATCCATAACATCCCTTATTCAATCCATAATCAAGAATAATTAGGATTTCTAAAAAAAAAAAGAAAAAATAAAGGGTCCACTCATAGGAAAACCCAACCTTTCCCCGCATCCGGCACTAATCTATTTTTAACGTCTAATTAGAGCGGGGAATCATTCCAATTAGGAAGTTCAGCTCGTTGCTTTTTATTTTACCAGAATTGGAGCCAGGCTCTATCCATTTATTCATTAGACCCAGAAAATCGTAATTTTGGATTCCATTCAAAAAAGATTGATTTTATTACGACATGCTATTTTTTCCATTCATTACCTTTGAGGATCAGTCGTGGTCTTCTAGACTCTACCAAGAGTCTGGACGAATTTGTTGTTTCATCCAAATGTGTAAAAGATCATAGTCGCACTTAAAAGCCGAGTACTCTACCATTGAGTTAGCAACCCAGATAAAAAAAGGATCTTAGATACGATCGAAATCCAAAAATCAATGGAATTACACCGCGCGCTTCTGTCAAAACATTGAACTAGCAAGACATCAAAAGATTTTTTTTATCGACCATGAAAAACACTCAAATGCCAAAACGAACAGGTCCGGTGAAATTCCACTAAAGTAAAGTTAAAAAAAGAGCGACCCTAATCACGATGGCCAAATTCTCCTTATTTTTAGCGATTTTTATTAACAAAAAATATATATTATAAAAAATATATATTATATTGTATGAGAATACATGCAAGAGGAACACCCTTATCATTTGAGCGAAGTGTAGGCGGAAAAATTGAATATGGAGTGAGGATAAAGAGACCCATCTATCTACAAATTCTATTTGTTCAATAGACCTTTGTCAATGGAAATACAATGGTAAGAAAACAAATTAGATAGAAAAAGTAAATAAAATAGGGGCTTATGTTGGATTGGCACGATATAATATAAATCCAAATAGGATTAAAAAAGAGGTAAATTGTGTCTAAATAATTAGACAACTAGGAATACTAATAATCTTCTCCTATCCTATTTTTTGATTCATTTAGTTCTTCAATTAACTCAAAGTTCTTTCTTTTTCTTTAAAGAATTCTGCCTTCCTTAAAATATCATAAACAGTTCTTGTTGGTTGAGCACCCTTTTCAAGGAAATAGAGAATAGCTGGAACATTTAAACAAGTTTGATTCTTTATCGGATCATAAAAACCTACTTTTTGAAGATCTCTTCCTTCTCTTCGAGATCGAACATCAATTGCAACGATTCGATAGACAGCTTATTGGGATAGATGTAGATAAACAACGCCCCCCCCTAGAAACGTATATGAGGTTTTCTCCTCATACGGCTCGAGAAAATGATTCGAATTTCTGTCGATAATAATAGAAATTAGACTATGACGTGCATTAATTTCCTTACAGAAAAAACAAATTTCATTTATACTCATGACTCAAGTGGGCTAATTTTGCCTGACAAACTTCGAAGGCAAAATCCTTCCAAAATTTTTGAGTCGTCTTTAAACTCTTTTCTTTGTCTCATTTCGAACGAATTGACTTTTATTCCTTATTCTAATCCAACTCTGTTGTTGAGACAATTGAAAATTGTGTTTACTTGTTCTGGAATCCTTTATCTTTGATTTGTGAAATCCTTGGGTTTAGACATTACTTCGGGAATTCCTATTTTTTTCTTTCAAAAGAGTAGCAACATACCCTTTTTTCTTATTTCCTTCGATAAAGCATTTATCTCTTCTATAGAAATCTAATAAGAGGGATTGATTCTGATATACTTTTATTGGACTTTCTTCTTATTTTAACCTTTCGATTTATTTCTATATTAAGGATAGACTGACAAAGTTGGCCTAATTTATTAGTTTTCACTAACCCTAGATTCTTTCCCTTGATAAAAAAAATTCTGTCCTCTCGAGCTCCATCGTGTACTATGTTACTTAAACCCAGCGCAAATTTGGTTCGGAACGAATAGAACAGGCTATGTCGAGCCAAGAGCATTTTCATTACTATGGAAAATGATGGATAGCAAAATCCACAATCGATCATGTCCTTCAAGTCGCACGTTGCTTTCTACCACATCGTTTTAAACGAAGTTTTACCATAACAAACATTCCTCTTTTCATTGCAAAGTGGTATAGAGAATTGATCCAATATGGATGGAATCATGAATAGTCATTGGTTTAGTTTTTTTATACTAATTAAAACTTGCTATCTATGGAGCAATATGGATAAAAGAAAGTAAGTATTTATCCGGGAAGCCTCCGCCAAGATCCAATTTATTTAAACCCATATTAAAATTCTATCATATGAATGAAACATAGTTTGAAAAAGACGACTAAACAAGTTTGCTTAAAACTTATTTATTCTTAAATTTCCACCCTCAACGGATGGCTCGAGATGATCAATCTTGAAGTGAGAAAAGAAGGATTGACTCTTCCTCAATAAATAAACTATCAACCTCCAAAAAAGTTTAATTAATTTAATTACTAGAATTAGAATTCTAGTAGTAATATATTTTTTCAGTACCAAAAACAATTAACTATAATAACTAAATAAACTATTCCAATGAAAAGATTGAAAGTTTTTGGTAGTTATAGAATTCTCGTACTTCTTCAACTCGAATACCAAAAGGAAGAAAAAAATATGACTAAGTGATTTTATAGTAGAGGCATATCCTGAATGTGCTTGATAGATCCCATTTTTTCATGAAAATAAAGATAGTCAATTTGACTGGACTTAAGACTTTATTATGTTTTCTGAGAAAGAATAAGATATCATTATTCTCTTTAATAAACTTTTGTCTCGTACGGAATACTATATGATTTCACCGTTTGTTTCATCAGAAACAATCTGGGACGGAAGGATTCGAACCTCCGAGTAACGGGACCAAAACCCGCTGCCTTACCACTTGGCCACGCCCCATTTCGGGTTTTATGCGACACTAATAAACACTAGTATGTTTATTTGTTATTCGTCAATACCATTTCAATTACATAAAAAAGGAGGGATATTCTCTTGCTAGTATTCTACACATGCGGATAATATAGAATCAAAAAAATGCATTGATCATTACATGGAATTCTATTAAGATATTATATGAAAGTCGAATTTATTCCACTCTCATTTGAGAGTGCGAATACAAGGAGGTATTTTGTGTTTGGGAAAGTCCGAAGAAAAAAGATTTTGAATCTGCCTTTTCCTTCTTTCCCTTAAAAAAATAACTCAAGAAAAATCCAATTATTTACTCTACAAGAATGAAATGCTTGTTATGCCTAATATACTTAGTTTAACCTGTATCTGTTTTAATTCTGTTCTTTATCCTACTAGTTTTTTCTTTGCCAAATTACCCGAAGCTTATGCTATTTTCAATCCAATCGTGGATATTATGCCTGTTATACCTCTATTCTTTTTTCTATTAGCCTTTGTTTGGCAAGCTGCTGTAAGTTTTCGATGAAATCTTTAGTACTCTGTATGCCAAATTGAATGATGTGTTCATTCCAAAAAAATTTTAAAATGGGTAAAAGCCGAGAAGTTTTATATTTTTATATTATGAACCTTCGATTCTAAAATTTAAATTCTTCTACATTGAATGGGTAGCTACAGCAATAAATTTGGATCAGCCTTTCTACTCCCCTGCACCTAGGTTGAGCAGGTACCTAAAGGTACCTACACAATACCTAACCACCTAACCCTATTTTTGCTATTGATAAGAGTGCTTATTATAAAAGAATTCTTGCAATTTTTTTCAAGAATTCTTTTTTGCATTTTTAGGTATAAAAAAAAACCATCCTAGTGGATCCGTGTGGTAAGGAAAAACTGGTAATCTATTCCTTAAAAAAAAATCTTGGAGATTATGTAATGCTTACTCTCAAACTTTTTGTTTATACAGTAGTGATATTCTTTGTTTCACTCTTTATCTTTGGATTCTTATCTAATGACCCAGGACGGAATCCTGGACGCGAGGAGTAAAAATTCAGTTTTTTTTTTTCTTATTGGATTTGTTTCGTACATTTATCTATGAGAAAATCCGGGGGTCAGAATTCTTTCCAATTCGAAAGTCCCAAATGATCCAAGGGAGCGGAAAGAGAGGGATTCGAACCCTCGGTACAAAAAAATTGTACAACGGATTAGCAATCCGCCGCTTTAGTCCACTCAGCCATCTCTCCACGTTCCAAAGCGAAAGGTTTCCGTGATATGATATAGGCAAGAAATAAGAAATAACGGTTGCAAAAAACCCCTTTTTTTTCTTTCAAAAGTCTATAAAAATTATATTGCCAATTCCATTTTAATTATATTCTTTTTTCTTAATGTTAATAAAAAAAGAAGAAAATTCTTGTTTTTTCTTTCTAAAAATCGATATTGGCCGAGAGACAATCAAATAGATTTTCTCTTTAGCGGGCATTTCCATATAGGACTTGTTATAATTATAATAAAACAAGCAGGTTATATAAAAAAAACGCTTTTTTTGTCGATTATTTATCAAGAAAGCAAAAAGGGTTCTTATCAAATCCACCATAAAATTGGAAAGAAGCATAAAGTAAGTAGACCTGACTCCTTTAATGATGCCTCTATCCGCTATTCTGATATATAAATTCGATGTAGATGAAATTGTATAAGCGAATTTTTTTTATTTCCTTAGACTTAGACCGCGCAAGACAAGAATTTTTCGCTATTTACGATTTCATATTCTTGTTACTAGATGTTCTATAGGAATAAGAAGAAATCGCAACTCCTTTGCGCTACACATAAAATTGGATTTCGAAGGTCCATTTTTTTTTTTCAGAATCCTCTATTATTTTAGTTCTTCCACCCATGCAATAGAGAGGGAATGGGAAAAGAAGGGTTACTTTTATTTGCATTTTTCCCTTAAAAGATAGACTTTGAAATAGGAGTCTTGGAATAATGCTGAATTCAAAGGTTTATTTCTTTCTATAGTATAAGAAAAACAATTTATTTCTATTTCTATAGTATAAGAAAAACAAATAAATAGTATAAGAAAAACAAATCGAATCAAATTCATGGATTTACCACGACCTCGGTTGTGACTGTGACTCCATAGATAAAAATGGGAAATTTCTCTCTTCGAGACCATTGAAAAAGGGCATTGAACGAGAAAGAAATCGTCCACAGATAATAAAACTATCATATGCCTTGGAAAGTGATATGAGGTGCTCGGAAATGGTTGAAGTAATTGAATAGGAGGATCACTATGACTATAGCCCTTGGTAGAATTCCTAAAGAAGAAAATGATCTATTTGATACTATGGATGACTGGTTACGAAGGGACCGTTTCGTTTTTGTAGGATGGTCTGGCCTATTGCTCTTTCCTTGTGCTTATTTCGCTTTAGGGGGTTGGTTTACAGGGACAACTTTTGTAACTTCTTGGTATACCCATGGATTGGCTAGTTCCTATTTGGAAGGTTGTAATTTCTTAACCGCAGCAGTTTCTACCCCTGCCAATAGTTTAGCACACTCTTTGTTGCTACTATGGGGGCCCGAAGCACAAGGAGATTTTACTCGTTGGTGTCAATTAGGCGGTCTATGGACTTTTGTAGCTCTCCACGGGGCTTTTGCACTAATAGGTTTCATGTTACGCCAATTTGAACTTGCTCGGTCTGTTCAATTGCGGCCTTATAATGCAATCTCATTCTCTGGTCCAATTGCTGTTTTTGTTTCTGTATTCCTTATTTATCCACTGGGGCAATCTGGTTGGTTCTTTGCGCCGAGTTTTGGCGTAGCAGCGATATTTCGATTCATCCTTTTCTTCCAAGGATTTCATAATTGGACGTTGAACCCATTTCATATGATGGGAGTTGCCGGAGTATTAGGTGCGGCTCTGCTATGCGCTATTCATGGAGCGACCGTAGAAAACACTCTATTTGAGGACGGTGATGGTGCAAATACCTTCCGTGCTTTTAACCCAACTCAAGCTGAAGAAACTTATTCAATGGTCACTGCTAACCGCTTTTGGTCCCAAATCTTTGGTGTTGCTTTTTCCAATAAACGTTGGTTACATTTCTTTATGCTATTTGTACCCGTCACCGGTTTATGGATGAGTGCTATTGGCGTAGTTGGCTTGGCTCTGAACTTACGTGCCTATGACTTTGTTTCCCAGGAAATCCGTGCAGCGGAAGATCCTGAATTTGAGACTTTCTACACCAAAAATATTCTTTTAAACGAGGGTATTCGTGCGTGGATGGCAGCTCAGGATCAGCCTCATGAAAATCTTATATTCCCTGAGGAGGTTCTACCACGTGGAAACGCTCTTTAATGGAACTTTCGTTTTAGCTGGTCGTGACCAAGAAACCACCGGCTTTGCTTGGTGGGCTGGGAATGCCAGACTTATCAATTTGTCCGGTAAACTGCTTGGAGCTCATGTAGCTCATGCCGGATTAATCGTATTCTGGGCCGGAGCAATGAACCTATTTGAAGTGGCCCATTTCGTACCAGAAAAGCCCATGTATGAACAAGGGTTGATTTTACTTCCACACTTAGCTACTCTAGGTTGGGGAGTAGGGCCAGGGGGGGAAGTTCTAGATACTTTTCCGTACTTTGTATCTGGCGTACTTCACCTAATTTCCTCCGCAGTCTTAGGCTTCGGTGGCATTTATCACGCGCTTCTGGGACCCGAGACTCTTGAGGAATCTTTTCCATTCTTTGGTTATGTCTGGAAAGATAGAAATAAAATGACTACAATTTTGGGTATTCACTTAATTTTGTTAGGTCTAGGTGCTTTTCTTCTAGTACTCAAGGCTCTTTATTTTGGCGGTGTATATGATACCTGGGCCCCTGGGGGGGGAGATGTAAGAAAAATTACCAATTTGACCCTTAGTCCCAGTGTTATATTTGGTTATTTACTAAAATCTCCTTTTGGTGGAGAAGGGTGGATTGTTAGTGTAGATGATTTAGAAGATATAATTGGTGGGCATGTATGGTTGGGTTTTATTTGTGTATTTGGCGGAATTTGGCATATTTTAACCAAACCCTTCGCATGGGCTCGCCGTGCATTTGTATGGTCTGGAGAAGCTTACTTGTCTTATAGTTTAGCTGCTTTATCTGTCTTTGGTTTTATCGCTTGTTGTTTTGTATGGTTCAATAATACAGCTTATCCGAGTGAGTTTTATGGACCCACCGGGCCAGAAGCTTCTCAAGCTCAAGCATTTACTTTTCTAGTTAGAGACCAGCGTCTTGGAGCTAATGTGGGATCCGCTCAAGGACCCACAGGTTTAGGTAAATATCTAATGCGTTCCCCAACTGGGGAGGTTATCTTTGGAGGGGAAACTATGCGTTTTTGGGACCTTCGTGCTCCATGGTTAGAACCTCTAAGGGGCCCCAACGGTTTGGACTTGAGTAGGTTGAAAAAAGACATACAACCTTGGCAAGAACGACGCTCAGCAGAATATATGACCCACGCTCCTTTAGGCTCTTTAAATTCCGTGGGTGGCGTAGCTACCGAGATCAATGCAGTTAATTATGTCTCTCCTAGAAGTTGGTTATCAACTTCTCATTTTGTTCTAGGATTCTTCTTTTTTGTGGGCCATTTATGGCATGCAGGAAGAGCCCGAGCTGCTGCAGCAGGTTTTGAAAAGGGAATCGATCGTGATTTGGAACCTGTTCTTTACATGAACCCTCTTAACTAAGATTTTCTTATTTATACCTGTTCTACTTTTTTTCTGTTCTGGCTCGGTTATTCCATCTAGCCGAGCCATTCATTCCTTTTTATGAAAGAAAGATAAGGGACAGAAAAAAAAAATAAATAAAAATGAAAGAAACAAACGTATTCAATAAGCAAAAGGAGAGAGAGGGATTCGAACCCTCGATAGTTCCTAGAACTATACCGGTTTTCAAGACCGGAGCTATCAACCACTCAGCCATCTCTCCACAGCCTAATCCTTATTTTACTCCTACAAATAGAACATAGCCATATAAAAAATAAAAAGATTTATTAGCCTCTAGAAAGATATCAGATACAAGTTCCTTTTCGATATATCTCTGTATACTGTATACACGGATACAGGATCCGCTATACCCGCTTGTGAAATAAAGAGTAAATAATCTCTTCTCACCCCCATATCCAAATAAAAAAGCGGTTTAAGTAATAAATTTGAATTAAAGAGAAGAATCAATGGATTCATGATTAAACCCCTCCTACTTCTTGTATTTTTTTACAATTTTGGTTTAAGTGAGGGATCAAATATGTAGTCAACTTTATTTGATGGTAGCTTGGAGGATTAGAAATATGACTATTGCTTTCCAATTAGCTGTTTTTGCATTAATTGCGACTTCCTCAGTCTTAGTAATTAGTGTACCCCTTGTATTTGCTTCTCCTGATGGTTGGTCAAATAATAAAAATGTTGTATTTTCCGGTACATCATTATGGATTGGACTAGTCTTTCTCGTAGCTATTCTGAATTCTCTCATTTCTTAAATGAAATTTGGTTAATATTTATTAACCCCATAAAAAAGAAATAATAAAGGCCATTTCTTCTAAAAAATTAGAATAGTGAGACGTATTAAAACGCAATTTGCGTTCCGAATTGCTAGCTCTTCTCTTTCAGTATTATGAAATTCCATTCCCATTAGAATATTCATTGACAGATAATAAAAAAAGGAAAACTCTAATATAATAGAAAATGAAATGAAACGGTCGACCCAGACATAGAAGGTCGACCCAGGCGGATATACGCTATAAAATATATACCGTAGCGAGCGTAGTTCAATGGTAAAATATCTCCTTGCCAAGGAGAAGATACGGGTTCGATTCCCGCCGCTCGCCCGCTTAATTTATCAAAGTACTATGATAAAAAGTTTAGTCTAGTTAACTGTTTAACTACTTATATTAAATTAAGTATTAATTAGGTGTTAGTCTAGTGCCGTATCCCTTACTATCTTACCCTTCCTTTGCATCCCACTCAAAAAAAGAGGGCGCTCCAGAGGCAGAAATAGAACTCGCCAACAGAGCTCCAAAAATTGGGTATTAACTGAGACAAACAACGGGCAAACTTTTTTTAAAGGGAAGGGAGAGGTAGACTGTCCCTTTCGTTTCATTTTTATTTTCTGCAGGGTAGGGAGAGGCCTTGCGCCTTCTTTTTTTGAAGGCAAGTGACTTCGCAAACTGCTCAATTTTGCCCTCTAGGGCCGGGAACTAATGAATAAAAAAGGGTTGGATACGCCCCTCTACCATACATATCTAGAGAAATAGAATAGTCCTTTTATACAGACTGCTAAGTGCGGAGACGGGAATCGAACCCGTGACCTCAAGGTTATGAGCCTCGTGAGCTACCAAACTGCTCTACTCCGCTCTGGAGTACCAGAAACTGGTGGACAAAAAAGGCTTGAATACAAGCCTCTAACATGTCTAGACAAATAGAATACTCCTTTTATACAGAATGGAGCGGGTAGCGGGAATCGAACCCGCATCGTTAGCTTGGAAGGCTAGGGGTTATAGTCGACGTTGGTTGATTATTTTTAACGTCTCTAATTCAAAACCGAACATGAAATTTTGATTTCATTCGGCTCCTTTATGGATATTCTCACCACTTAACATCTATGTCAGCTTTTCTATTTGAATGGAACCAAAGCTCTCCGCTTTCTAGATGATCCTTATAGAGTAGGAGATAGAAATTCTATCTAAATTCATCTAATCTACTTACTTCGTTCCCTAATTTCATTCAAGAGATCCTGAGGAAAAGAATTGGGTTTCCACCGAGCTGAAACAATATGCGGATGGTTCTAGTAAACCAAAACTATCGTTTTTTAGCTATTTGGCTTCCTTATTCCTTATTTTAAGAAGATTTAGTTACGATTGGAAATCAACTTTTTTGTATCTTCATCCATAGATCCTTTACTCATATTTTCAAAATTGGAATACTTAATCCAATGCAAAATTATGCTTCGCGACTCTGTACTCATAATCCTATTTTTATTTTGGATGCAATTTAAATTAGTCTTTGGATACAAATCGCCAGAATGTATATTCTTCCTCAATATGCTATTGAGAGGAAAAGGATTTAATCCTTTATAAGAACTAAAGTTTTCATCGGAATATAAAAATAAAAAACTTAAGGATGCCTTAAGTATATCATTTCAAATTCAGTTATTAATAGAACGAATCACACTTTTACCACTAAACTATACCCGCTACATTGTAGATTATGGTATAAATGGTACCCTTTGTCAAGGATAGCCATTTGACAAGAAGGCTAATTCCCCCTTATTGAATCAGATGGAGAAGGTTCATGACACTGAGCCGTTGGTACTTCTACTTCGATCGCTCGCCTTTACTTTAGGATTTAGATAGCCCCTCTGGTCTGTAAAAAAAATCTTTTCTTACCATGCTAATAGCGCCTGAACCAAATGTATTTATTTTGATTAGGATCCTATTCTACGGTTACGACTACAATAATAATTATTTACTTTGCAAGGACGTAAGTGTGTCAGACTGCTAAATTGTTTTATTATTCCTACAATATAAACTAGGGGATATAGGGGGTAACACTGTCCCTATAAATTCCTTTTTTCCTTTTCTTTTTTGTCCAGAATTGAACAAAAAAGAAATTATGGAAGATGTTTTCTTCCCCCATTAAGTCCGAGCCATAGAGTAAGAGTGAGATGAGTTTTCCAAATTCATCATAGACTTTCCCTATGGCTTGATAGAAGTAAGCAGCAAAGAGTCGTAACTTAAAGAAAAAAACGGACAGGGCCGACAGATTTACCTGATGTAAAGAAGATCCTAAAAGTCTCTGATTAGTCGACTCTCTCCATTTAACACTTTCCTCTCTCTCCTTTTTTCCACTGACTCAATTCTAGTTTATTAGATTCTTGTTTAAAAGAATGCAAAAAGTTCAATAGAACTAAGAACACATAAAAAATAGCATAGAGGATCAAGGCCATTACCAAAAGTTCCTCCCAAGGATCCTATATCCTATTGGGTATCTGTTCCCCGCCTTTTCCCGCTAGGATCGGAAATCTTATATTTTCCATATCCATATACCGTTGAATCCTTGGGGTTCCAGAATCCGCCTATTTTACTAGTCTTCGGAAACGGAAAACCCTGAACCAAGAAGAGTTGGATATGTTATGTAGGGTATGTTTTTTTTTATTAATTTTATTTTGAGCTCTCAAGATATCGATATATACATATACAATCTCTACATAATGTCTCTCTCTCTATCTCTATATATTATATATATAATATGTACATTATGCAGTAGACCCATAATGGGAAATCCAAGTGGCTAATTTTTGAATTAAATAAAAAGCCCTTTTAACTCAGTGGTAGAGTAATGCCATGGTAAGGCATAAGTCATCGGTTCAAATCCGATAAAGGGCTTTTTAAATTAGTGGTAGAGTAATCTCGTGCTAAGACGTAAGTCGTTGGTTCGAATCTGATAGAGTACTTTTCTACTAAATTGATTCACTTTTTTTCTTTGTTTTTGAAACTTTCTCTATATTTTTAGAGAATTTTATGACTTAGTGCGGGATGGATGCATTTTTGGTATGAACACTAAATGAAGCACGGAGAATTAATCTATAACGATCAACTAAAAAAAATCCTAGATGAAAACATAACAGAAAAGTTGGAAAAACTCTTTGCTTTGGATCTATTTATACTTTTCGAGTATATTGACAATTCCAAAAAACTGCTCATACTATGATTATAGTATAATCACGAGCGGTTGTATATGGCCCTATCGTCTAGTGATGCCCCTATCGTCTAGTGGTTCAGGACATCTCTCTTTCAAGGAGGCAGCGGGGATTCGACTTCCCCTGGGGGTAGGGAGTATTATGAAAGGAGGTTAATCATAGATTAGCAAAAACCCTAGAATAAATTCTTCCTGGGTCGATGCCCGAGTGGTTAATGGGGACGGACTGTAAATTCGTTGACAATGTCTACGCTGGTTCAAATCCAGCTCGGCCCAAACCAAAAATCTAGGGCTTCGTGAGTATGAACTAAATCCTTTTGTTTTTCTTCCATAAAATAAAATGTCTGATCTATAGAAATAAAAGATAAAGAAAAAAGGGAAATTTTTTTTTCTAATCCATATCTCTCTCATTCCTTTCTTACAAACAAAAGAGTTTTTCTTATTGAAGGCTGGATTATTATCCATTTTTAGTGATAAAAAATCACGACATACTAGTTATGTCACTCTCACTATACCCACGTATAATATAATATGTGGGTATGTAGTATATGATTCGTCTATTTCTTAGAGTACGAAAGACGAATCGAATCTTCTTATGGTTCTATTTAAGAATGGGTATGCCATACACCCCGCGGGGATTGTAGTTCAATTGGTCAGAGCACCGCCCTGTCAAGGCGGAAGCTGCGGGTTCGAGCCCCGTCAGTCCCGAACTAGGGTTCAATGAATGGAGAAATTGATATTTCCTTTTTCCATGAAAAAAAGGGGCAGGGAGCAAGATCAAATACCCACAGGGCACCCTTACTTCACTTTTTTATTTTGCATCTCTCATTAAAGAGGGAGGGAGGGCATATAGGAATTTTTTTTTCACTACTCCCAATCGATAAAGAAAGACACACATACGATATGTGGATTAGTAGAATTTAGGATATTATATTACTCTATCTTTCTTTATGATGATACCATCCTCATCTTAATTTCCTATTCCACTCTTATGGAATAGAGTACCGGTATTTTACCGGAATCCATACATAAATCGTATTCCCTTTTTATTTCAGACCTCTTTTCCCCATCTCACTTCTACTGCTTATTTGGATGTCTATGTGACCCATAGAAAGTGAAAGTTGGTCATATAATACATACATAATTGTATGTATAACTATAAGAAAAAGGAAGGGAAATTGTATAAGATTAAGAAAGTATAAGATTAAGAAAGCTCGTGGGTTAGAGATATAGAAAAGAAAAAGTAGAAAAGGATTAAAAAAGAGGGAATTCCTAATCCAATCAAAAAACCCATTTTGGTCTTAGTGTGGATAGAGGATCTTCCTATGTTATACTATATAACTCTCATCCGTGAAATATAACTCTCATCCATGAATTGATTTGATAGATCCGATATTCATAATATTGAATTGATTCAGTATTATCAGAATGCAAGCCCTACCCTTGAATTTACAAGATACCCCTTTTTCCTCTCCATGGGATTACATCCCGAGTTATTGTGAAAATAAAAAATAAAGAGGTTATGGAAGTCAATATTCTCGCATTTATTGCTACTGCACTGTTCATTCTAGTTCCTACTTCTTTTTTACTTATTATTTATGTAAAAACAGTCAGCCAAAATAATTAATTGGAATTCCAATTAATCATTGAAGAAATTAAAAAGGGATTAAATAAAAAAAATCCAAGTCTTAAATGAAAGGATCTGGTTGGAATCTTAAAGTGTGGTAGAAAGAACTACATATAGTTTTTTCTACGACACTTTAGATTCTTTCTATTATATTATCTTTGAATCTACATAGAATAGATTAGTAGATTGAAATAGTTAAGTAGTCTAATTCAATTTCTTTTTTCATTGCATCCACTTAATTTCAATCAGGTCAAAATAAAAAAATCTAAGACAATTCTTGACCAAAGAATCCATGGAAGGAAAGAAAAATAATATGAAGAATAGACTATAGTAAAAAGTAAAAGGAAATGGAAAATGTGTGATATGCCGTGAATAGTTCCGTGGAAGAAAGTCTAATTTTCTTATGTATAGAACTTTTTTTAACCATTCGTCATTTCTAGTAGAAATTCTGAATTGGTATAATGGCTCTTTCTTACATTACAACTTACAATACAAGAGTTTCTTACAGGAGTGAAACAAAACTAAAGAAAAAGATTAAAGAATAACGTTTGACAAAATGATTAATGCAAAATGATCCATTAAAGAAAAGAATTGATACAACAATTTGATTACTTAATCAATTAGTAGTATCCCTAGAGTCCACTCCTTCCCCATACTACTAGTGAAAGAGAAAATGTAAAGACTACCATTAAAGCAGCCCAAGCGAGACTTACTATATCCATCTAAATTATGTCTCCTATTTCTATGAAGGGATTATTCTACTATTGATCAATAATCATAGTGGAATCAAGGGTACAGAGTCAAAAAGGGATTCCGCCCTAAGGCCATGGATCAATCAGTTCAAGGAATTTACTCCTAACAAATTCTTATAGGAATTCTGGTAGAATTAGAGAGCATTAAAAATA
Organism: Triticum urartu; assembly: GCF_056163025.1. NCBI lineage: Eukaryota > Viridiplantae > Streptophyta > Magnoliopsida > Poales > Poaceae > Triticum > Triticum urartu. Next base: position 14,785,086 of record NW_028259461.1, on the reverse strand, counting down.
CGAGATACTATAGCCCTTTTTTCCTTAAAAAAGAAAGAGTACGGGAATGATGTCCTGAATAGAAGAAGCGGGAATAGGAAGATTTTTTATTCCTTTTGTTACTCTTTTTTTTTTTTTTAAGCAAAGGACGCCCGAATATACCATAAAATTATCGATAGATAAATATTTATTGGATACCTACCTTACCTAATGTTTATTTTTGACCTAAACCCTGCAGCCTTGCTTTGTATCATTCTATGAAAGAATGAAGAGATTTTATCCATAATACAACTCCTAAATTGATTTTTGATCGACCTATTTAATCTGATTCTCGTTAGAATTAAGTAGTCCTTACTTTAGTGTATGTAGGTAACATAAGATGTACGATAAAAAAATGTATAATAATTAGTAAGTCTTGATATTCTTTCGTGGAGTCCCTTCTTGAATCTTAGATTGAAAAAAAAAAAGAATGCCCCTTAGGGACCTTTCTTTGGATACCAAGATTTCTGACATCTTATCCTCGTATTTTAAAATTATCAAATCGAATCTCAATTAAGAACCAATTCAAATTCATATAATAAAAGAATAAGGAAACACTACCTCACCCCTATTGATAACCATTTTGGCCACTACCGTCAAAACAAACCCTAACCCTAGTTTGAGGATAGAACTATGGTATGGTTTCTCTAAACCCAGTATCGGCAGGCCCAGTTACTCTCTTGCCCGAACTTATGCGAAGTAAAAATTTATCGAATTCGATCAGCACTATAAAAAAAACCTAAGTATTTTATTGATCAGGCGGCACCCAGATTTGAACTGGGGATAAAGGATTTGCAGTCCCCTGCCTTACCGCTTGGCCATGCCGCCAAAAAATCCGATCAAAAATCTAGAAAACAGCAAGTATTCATCCACGTTTTCTTACGAAAAGCCCCTTTTATTTTGAATATAATTCTACTTACTTTTTTCCAATCTTTTTCAAAAAATCTATTCCTGCTTTTTTTGATCCAGTTTCTATTATTCTCCTCGATAGATTCTATCTTAAAACATACATTGTTAACACAATAAAACTTCCCATTTCTTTCTATTGAGATGAAAAAGAAGAAAAAGTGGATTTCTATTCACAGGCTGCAAAATTCAGAATAAATTGGAACCGTTAACTAGAATTCTCTTTTTTTTATTGCAGTAGTGAACTACTCTTAAATCGGTATTATCTCCCCCCCCTTCAATGGCATAATAAAATATTATGGCTTTATGCTTAATCCGTGTATAGGTAAACTTTAGGTCCGAACAGCATTATTATCCAAAGATCCCCTTTATGTACATATCTCTATGGGGAATCATGCTTTAATTTTTCAAAGTATTAAATTAAATATCTTGAATAAAAAAAGGAAATTTGCTCTGATATAGAGTATAACCTGACTATCTTGGCGTACCCAAGTGAAATTACGATAAAAGAAAAGCATGGATATGGGGAGAGGTGGATAACTAGATTGGCATGTACTTAAAAAAGGGACTTACTTTATTTTAGAATTCCACAATGAAATACTGAATTTTCTAGCAATTATACTACTCCGATCCGAAATAAAAAAGAACCCTCAAATTATTTTGAGAAATTAAAGTAAGCACGCTATTCTAAATCGAAGTAAAGTCAAACTTTCTAGTATATTATATTACGGCTTTATTACATTCATAGAAAGGAGATAAAATGAGAAATCTTTGCCATCCAATCTGATTAGAATATCATAACATAAAGTATAAGTGGCAGAATTTTTTTTGTAGGAATGTTTTATCAATTCATTTTCATTTCATTTGTACCCCTGGCAAACTCGAACTTTCGTCCAAATGGTCTCTATTCATATGTATGAAATACATATATGAAATACGTATGTGGAGTTCCCTAGAATTTCATGTGATTCAGTAAACAGAATATAGATTCCATGATTGCTAGATCGATCCATAGGGATTGATGAAGAGTGAGCTGATAATGGAATTTTTCTTTGATAAACAGGAAACTTAAGATTAAGATGCTCCGGAATGGAAACGAGGGAATGTCCACAATACCCGGATTTAGTCAGATCCAATTCGAGGGATTTTGTAGGTTCATTAATCAAGCCTTGGCAGAAGAACTTGACAAGTTTCCAACAATTAAAGATCCAGATCACGAAATTGCATTTCAATTATTTGCGAAAGGATATCAACTGCTAGAACCCTCGATAAAAGAAAGAGATGCTGTGTATGAATCACTCACCTATTCTTCTCGAATTATATGTATCTGCGAGATTAATTTTTGGTTTCGATGTGCAAAAGCAAACCATTTCTATCGGAAACATTCCTATAATGAATTCCTTAGGAACCTTTATTATAAATGGAATATACCGAATTGTGATCAATCAAATATTGCTAAGTCCTGGTATTTACTACCGCTCGGAATTAGATCATAAGGGAATTTCTATCTACACTGGCACTATAATATCAGATTGGGGGGGGAGATCGGAATTAGCAATTGATAAAAAAGAAAGGATATGGGCTCGCGTGAGTAGAAAACAAAAGATATCTATTCTAGTTCTATCATCAGCTATGGGTTCGAATCTAAGAGAAATTCTGGATAATGTTTCCTACCCTGAAATTTTCTTGTCTTTCCCGAATGCTAAAGAGAAGAAGAGGATTGAGTCAAAAGAAAAAGCTATTTTGGAGTTTTATCAACAATTTGCTTGTGTAGGTGGGGACCTGGTATTTTCGGAGTCCTTATGCGAGGAATTACAAAAGAAATTTTTTCAACAAAAATGTGAATTAGGAAGGATTGGTCGACGAAATATGAATCGGAGACTTAATCTTGATATTCCTCAGAACAATACATTCTTGTTACCACGAGATGTATTGGCCGCTACGGATCATTTGATTGGAATGAAATTTGGAACGGGTATACTTGACGATGACGATATGAATCACTTGAAAAATAAACGTATTCGTTCGGTTGCGGATCTGTTACAAGATCAATTCGGATTGGCTCTTGGTCGTTTACAACATGCAGTTCAAAAAACTATTCGTAGAGTATTCATACGTCAATCGAAACCGACTCCCCAAACTTTGGTAACTCCAACTTCAACTTCAATTTTATTAATAACTACTTATGAGACCTTTTTTGGCACATACCCGTTATCTCAAGTTTTTGATCAAACGAATCCATTGACACAAACTGTTCATGGGCGAAAAGTGAGTTGTTTAGGTCCTGGAGGGTTGACGGGGAGAACCGCAAGTTTTCGGAGCCGAGATATTCATCCGAGTCACTATGGGCGTATTTGTCCAATTGACACGTCTGAAGGAATCAATGTTGGACTTACTGGATCCTTAACAATTCATGCGAGAATTGATCACTTGTGGGGATCCATAGAGAGTCCGTTTTATGAAATATCTGCTGAGAAAGCAAAAGAAAAAAAAGAGAGACAGGTGGTTTATCTATCACCAAATAGAGATGAATATTATATGATAGCAGCAGGAAATTCTTTGTCCTTGAATCAAGGTATTCAGGAAGAACAGGTTGTTCCGGCTAGATACCGTCAAGAATTCTTGACTATTGCATGGGAACAGATTCATGTTAGAAGTATTTTTCCTTTCCAATATTTTTCTATTGGGGGTTCTCTCATTCCTTTTATTGAGCACAATGATGCGAATCGGGCTTTAATGAGTTCTAATATGCAGCGCCAAGCAGTTCCGCTTTCTCGGTCCGAGAAATGCATTGTTGGAACTGGATTGGAACGCCAAACAGCTCTAGATTCGAGGGTTTCCATTATAGCCGAACGCGAGGGAAAGATCATTTCTACTGATAGTCATAAGATACTTTTATCAAGTAGTGGGAAGACTATAAGTATTCCTTTAGTTAACCACCGTCGCTCTAACAAAAATACTTGTATGCACCAAAAACCCCGGGTTCCACGGGGTAAATCCATTAAAAAAGGACAAATTTTAGCAGAAGGAGCTGCTACAATTGGGGGCGAACTTGCTTTAGGAAAAAACGTATTAGTAGCTTATATGCCATGGGAAGGTTACAATTTTGAAGACGCAGTACTAATTAGCGAACGTTTGGTATATGAAGATATTTATACCTCTTTTCACATCCGGAAATATGAAATTCAGACGGATACGACAAGCCAGGGCTCCGCTGAAAAAATCACTAAAGAAATACCACATCTAGAAGAACATTTACTCCGCAATTTGGACAGAAATGGAGTTGTTAGGTTGGGATCCTGGGTAGAAACTGGTGATATTTTAGTAGGTAAATTAACGCCTCAGATAGCGAGCGAATCATCTTATATCGCGGAAGCTGGATTATTACGGGCCATATTTGGCCTTGAGGTTTCCACTTCAAAAGAAACTTCTCTGAAATTACCTATAGGTGGAAGAGGGCGCGTTATCGATGTGAAATGGATCCAAAGGGACCCGCTCGACATAATGGTTCGTGTATATATTTTACAGAAACGTGAAATCAAAGTTGGGGATAAAGTAGCCGGAAGACATGGGAATAAAGGGATCATTTCCAAAATTTTGCCTAGGCAAGATATGCCCTATTTGCAAGATGGAACACCCGTTGATATGGTCTTCAATCCCTTAGGAGTACCCTCCCGAATGAATGTGGGACAAATATTTGAAAGCTCGCTCGGATTAGCGGGGGATCTGCTAAAGAAACATTATAGAATAGCACCCTTTGATGAGAGATATGAGCAAGAGGCTTCAAGAAAACTTGTGTTTTCAGAATTATATGAAGCCAGTAAAGAAACAAAAAATCCATGGGTATTTGAACCCGAGTACCCGGGAAAAAGCAGAATATTTGATGGAAGAACAGGCGACCCCTTTGAGCAACCTGTTCTAATAGGGAAGTCCTATATCTTAAAATTAATTCATCAAGTTGATGAGAAAATTCATGGGCGTTCTACTGGGCCCTACTCACTTGTTACACAACAACCGGTTAGAGGAAGAGCCAAGCAAGGGGGACAACGAGTAGGAGAAATGGAAGTTTGGGCTTTAGAAGGATTTGGTGTTGCTCATATTTTACAAGAGATACTTACTTATAAATCTGACCATCTTATAGCTCGCCAAGAAATACTTAATGCTACGATCTGGGGAAAAAGAATACCTAATCATGAGGATCCTCCAGAATCTTTTCGAGTGCTCGTTCGAGAACTACGATCTTTGGCTCTAGAACTGAATCATTTCCTTGTATCTGAAAAGAACTTCCAGGTTAATAGGGAGGAAGTTTGATCGGAATAAATATAAATTCTTTTCTTATTTCTATTTTATGATTGACCAATATAAACATCAACAACTTCAAATTGGACTCGTTTCCCCTCAACAAATAAAGGCTTGGGCTAACAAAAACCTACCTAATGGAGAAGTCGTTGGCGAAGTCACAAGGCCCTCTACTTTTCATTATAAAACCGATAAACCAGAAAAAGATGGATTGTTTTGCGAAAGAATCTTTGGACCCATAAAAAGCGGGATTTGCGCTTGTGGCAATTCTCGAGCGAGCGGAGCTGAAAACGAAGACGAAAGATTTTGCCAAAAATGCGGGGTCGAATTTGTGGATTCTCGGATACGAAGATATCAAATGGGATACATCAAACTCGCATGTCCCGTGACTCATGTGTGGTATTTGAAAGGTCTTCCTAGTTATATCGCGAATCTTTTAGATAAACCTCTTAAGAAGTTGGAGGGCCTAGTATACGGCGATTTCTCTTTTGCTAGGCCCAGCACTAAAAAACCCACTTTTTTACGATTACGAGGTTTATTCGAAGAGGAAATTGCATCCTGTAACCACAGCATTTCTCCCTTTTTTTCTACCCCAGGCTTTGCAACATTTCGAAATCGGGAAATTGCGACAGGAGCAGGTGCTATTAGAGAACAATTAGCAGATTTGGATTTGCGAATTATTATAGAGAATTCTTTGGTCGAATGGAAGGAATTAGAAGACGAGGGGTATAGTGGAGATGAGTGGGAAGATAGAAAAAGACGAATAAGAAAAGTTTTTTTGATTAGACGCATGCAATTGGCGAAACATTTTATTCAAACAAATGTAGAACCAGAATGGATGGTTTTGTGCTTATTACCGGTTCTTCCTCCCGAATTGAGACCTATTGTTTATAGGTCTGGAGATAAAGTAGTGACTTCAGACATTAATGAACTTTATAAGAGAGTTATCCGTCGGAACAACAATCTTGCCTATCTATTAAAAAGAAGTGAATTAGCGCCAGCAGATTTAGTAATGTGCCAGGAAAAATTGGTACAAGAAGCCGTGGATACACTTCTTGATAGTGGGTCCCGCGGGCAACCGACGAGGGATGGTCACAATAAAGTATACAAATCACTTTCAGATGTAATTGAAGGTAAAGAGGGAAGGTTTCGCGAGACTCTGCTTGGGAAACGGGTCGATTACTCGGGGCGTTCTGTCATTGTTGTGGGTCCTTCGCTTTCATTACATCAATGTGGATTACCTCTAGAGATAGCAATAAAGCTTTTTCAGCTATTTGTAATTCGCGATTTAATCACGAAACGCGCCACTTCTAATGTAAGGATTGCTAAAAGGAAAATTTGGGAAAAAGAACCCATTGTATGGGAAATACTTCAAGAAGTTATGCGGGGACATCCTGTACTGTTAAATAGAGCACCTACCCTGCATAGATTAGGCATACAGGCCTTTCAACCCACTTTAGTAGAGGGGCGTACTATTTCTTTACACCCATTAGTGTGTAAGGGTTTCAATGCGGACTTTGATGGAGATCAAATGGCTGTTCATCTACCTTTATCCTTGGAAGCTCAGGCAGAAGCCCGTTTACTTATGTTTTCTCATATGAATCTCTTATCTCCCGCTATTGGGGATCCTATTTGCGTACCAACCCAAGACATGCTTATCGGGCTTTATGTATTAACGATTGGAAAGCGTCGAGGTATTTGTGCAAATAGATATAATAGTTGCAGAAACTACCCAAATCTAAAAGTAAATTACAATAATAATAATAATTTTAAATATAGGAAAGATAAAGAACCCCATTTTTCTAGTTCTTATGATGCACTGGGAGCTTATAGACAAAAACTAATCAGTTTAGATAGTCCCTTGTGGCTACGATGGAACCTGGATCAACGCGTCATTGGGTCAAGAGAAGTTCCGATTGAAGTTCAATATGAATCTTTGGGGACTTATCATGAGATTTATGCCCACTATCTAATAATGGGAAATAGAAAAAAAGAAATTCGTTCGATATACATTCGAACCACTCTTGGTCATATTTCTTTTTATAGAGAAATAGAGGAAGCCATACAAGGATTTAGTCAGGCCTATTCATACACTACCTAAACAAGAAAGTTAGATTCGGCGATGCCCCTCCCCTTTCGGGGGGCATTCCGATTTCCCTAGTATCATCATTATTTGCCACGCGAATCCAGATTGAGATTGAGGCAATTAAGTTAATTAAATTTTCGAATCACTGACTCAGGCCCATTGTCGAATCCTACTCAGCAATTGTCGAATCCTACTCAGCCGAAAAGGGGGTACTTATGTATGGCGGAACGGGCCAATCTGGTCTTTCATAATAAAGAGATAGACGGAACTGGTATGAAACGACTTATTAGCAGATTAATAGATCATTTTGGAATGGGATATACATCCCATATACTGGATCAACTAAAGACTCTGGGCTTCCATCAAGCCACTACTACATCGATTTCGTTAGGAATCGAGGATCTTTTAACAATACCCTCTAAGGGATGGTTAGTCCAAGACGCGGAACAACAGAGTTTTCTTTTGGAGAAACACTATTATTATGGGGCTGTACACGCGGTAGAAAAATTACGCCAATCTGTTGAGATATGGTATGCGACAAGTGAATATTTGAAACAAGAAATGAATTCAAATTTTCGGATAACGGATCCTTCTAATCCAGTCTATCTAATGTCTTTTTCAGGAGCCAGAGGAAATGCATCTCAAGTACACCAATTAGTAGGTATGAGAGGATTAATGTCGGACCCTCAAGGACAAATGATTGATTTACCTATTCAAAGCAATTTACGCGAGGGACTTTCTTTGACAGAATATATAATTTCCTGCTATGGAGCCCGCAAAGGGGTTGTAGATACTGCTGTGCGAACAGCAGATGCTGGATATCTTACACGTAGACTTGTTGAAGTAGTTCAACATATTATTGTGCGTAGAAGAGATTGTGGTACTATCCGAGGTATTTCTGTAAGTCCTCAAAATGGGATGACGGAAAAACTTTTTGTCCAAACACTAATTGGTCGTGTATTAGCAGACGATATATATATCGGTTCACGATGCATTGCCGCGCGAAATCAAGATATTGGAATTGGATTAGTCAATCGATTCATAACTGCCTTTCGAGCACAACCATTTCGAGCACAACCAATATATATTAGAACCCCCTTTACTTGCCGAAGCACTTCTTGGATCTGTCAATTATGCTATGGCCGGAGTCCTACTCATAGTGATCTGGTCGAATTGGGAGAAGCCGTAGGTATTATTGCAGGTCAATCAATTGGGGAGCCAGGGACTCAACTAACATTAAGAACTTTTCATACTGGCGGAGTATTCACAGGGGGTACTGCCGACCTTGTACGATCCCCTTCGAATGGAAAAATAAAATTCAATGAGAATTTGGTTCACCCCACACGTACCCGTCATGGGCAGCCTGCTTTTCTATGTTATATAGACTTGCATGTAACTATTCAGAGTCAAGATATTCTATATAGTGTGAATATTCCCTCAAAAAGCTTGATTCTAGTGCAAAATGATCAATATGTAAAATCCGAACAAGTAATTGCGGAGATTCGTGCCGGAACGTCCACTTTACATTTTAAAGAAAGGGTACAAAAGCATATTTATTCTGAATCAGACGGCGAAATGCACTGGAGTACTGATGTTTACCATGCGCCCGAATATCAATATGGTAATCTTCGCCGATTACCAAAAACAAGCCATTTATGGATATTGTCAGTAAGTATGTGCAGATCCAGTATAGCGTCTTTTTCACTCCACAAGGATCAAGATCAAATGAATACTTATGGTAAAAAAGATAGGGAAATTCTTGATTATTCAACGTCGGATCGAATCATGTCCAATGGCCATTGGAATTTTATCTATCCTTCTATTTTTCAAGATAATTCAGATTTGTTGGCGAAAAAGCGAAGAAATAGGTTCGTCATTCCATTACAATATCATCAAGAACAAGAGAAAGAACTAATATCCTGTTTTGGGATTTCGATTGAAATCCCCCTTATGGGTGTTTTACGTAGAAATACTATTTTTGCTTATTTTGACGATCCCCGATACAGAAAAGATAAAAAGGGTTCAGGAATTGTTAAATTTAGATATAGGACCCTAGAAGAAGAATATAGGACTCGAGCGGAAGACTCAGAAGAGGAATATGAGACCCTAGAAGACGAATACAGGACCCGAGAGGACGAATATGAATATGAAACCCTAGAAGAATCTAAATATGGAATCCTAGAAGACGAATACGAATATGAAACCCTAGAAGACGAATATGGGAGCCCAGAAAACGAATATGGGAACCCAGAGAACGAATATAGGACTTTAGAGAAAGACTCAGAAGAGGAATATGGGAGCCCAGAGAGCAAATATAGGACCCAAGAGGACGAATATGGAACTCTAGAGGAAGACTCAGAAGACGAATATGGCAGCCCCGGGGAAAGCGCAGAGGAAAAATATGGTACTTTAGAGGAAGACTCAGAAGAAGATTCAGAGGACGAATACGAGAGCCCAGAGGAAGATTCCATCTTAAAAAAAGAGGGTTTGATTGAGCATCGAGGAACAAAAGAATTTAGTCTAAAATACCAAAAAGAAGTAGATCGGTTTTTTTTCATTCTTCAAGAACTTCATATCTTGCCGAGATCTTCATCCCTAAAGATACTTGACAATAGTATTATTGGAGTGAATACACAACTCACAAAAAATACAAGAAGTCGACTAGGCGGACTGGTCCGAGTGAAGAGAAAAAAAAGCCATACGGAACTCAAAATATTTTCCGGAGATATTCATTTTCCTGAAGAGGCGGATAAGATATTAGGTGGCTGTTTGATACCGCCAGAAAGACAAAAAAAAGATTCTAAGGAATCAAAAAAAAGGAAAAATTGGGTCTATGTTCAACGGAAAAAAATTCTCAAGAGCAAGGAAAAGTATTTTGTTTCCGTTCGCCCTACAGTGGCATATGAAATGGACGAAGGAAGAAATTTAGCAACACTTTTCCCGCAGGATCTCTTGCAAGAAGAAAATAATCTCCAAATTCGACTTGTCAATTTTATTTCTCATGAAAATAGCAAGTTAACTCAAAGAATTTATCACACAAATAGTCAATTTGTTAGAACTTGCTTAGTAGTGAATTGGGAACAAGAAGAAAAAGAAAAGGCTGGTGCTTCCCTTGTTGAGGTAAGAGCAAATGATCTTATTCGCGATTTCCTAAGAATTGAGTTAGTCAAGTCCACTATTTCGTATACACGAAAAAGGTATGGTAGGACAAGTGCAGGACCGATTCCCCATAATAGGTTAGATCGCGCCAATATCAATTCTTTTTATTCCAAGGCGAAGATTGAATCACTTAGCCAACATCCAGAAGCTATTGGCACTTTGTTGAATCGAAATAAAGAATACCACTCTTTGATGATTTTGTCGGCATCCAACTGTTCTCGAATTGGTTTATTCAAGAATTCAAAACATCCCAATGCGATAAAAGAATGGAATCCTAGAATTCCTATTCGAGAAATTTTTGGGCCCTTAGGCGCTATTGTAGCTAGTATATCGCATTTTTCTTCATCTTACTATTTACTAACGCATAATAAAATCCTGTTAAAAAAATATTTGTTCGTTGACAATTTAAAACAAACCTTCCAAGTACTTCAAGAACTTAAATACTCTTTAATAGATGAAAATAAAAGGATTTCTAATTTCGATAGTAACATAATGTTGGATCCATTCCTTTTGAATTGTCACTTTGTCCATCATGATTCTTGGGAAGAGACATTGGCAATAATTCACCTTGGACAATTTATTTGTGAAAATGTATGTCTATTTAAATCGCACATAAAAAAATCCGGTCAAATTTTCATTGTAAATATGAATTCCTTTGTTATAAGAGCAGCTAAACCTTATTTGGCCACTACAGGAGCAACTGTTAATGGTCATTATGGAGAAATCCTTTACAAGGGAGATAGGTTAGTTACGTTTATATATGAAAAATCGAGATCTAGTGACATAACGCAAGGTCTTCCAAAAGTGGAACAAATCTTTGAAGCGCGTTCAATTGATTCATTATCCCCGAATCTCGAAAGGAGAATTGAGGATTGGAATGAGCGTATACCAAGAATTCTTGGGGTCCCTTGGGGATTCTTGATTGGAGCTGAGCTAACCATAGCCCAAAGTCGTATCTCTTTGGTTAATAAAATCCAAAAGGTTTATCGATCCCAAGGGGTACAGATCCATAATAGACATATAGAGATTATTATACGCCAAGTAACATCAAAAGTGCGGGTTTCCGAAGATGGAATGTCTAATGTTTTTTCGCCTGGGGAATTAATCGGACTATTGCGAGCGGAACGAGCAGGACGAGCTTTGGATGAATCGATCTATTATCGGGCAATCTTATTGGGAATAACAAGGGCTTCCCTGAATACCCAAAGTTTCATATCTGAAGCAAGTTTTCAAGAAACTGCTCGAGTTTTAGCAAAAGCTGCCCTACGAGGTCGCATTGATTGGTTGAAAGGCTTGAAAGAAAACGTAGTTCTGGGGGGGATTATACCTGTTGGTACCGGATTCCAAAAATTTGTGCATCGTTCCCCACAAGACAAGAACCTTTATTTCGAAATAAAAAAAAAAAATCTATTCGCGTCGGAAATGAGAGATTTTTTGTTTCTCCATACAGAATTAGTTTCTTCAGATTCTGACGTAACAAACAATTTTTATGAGACATAAGAACCCCCATAAAAATATTTTTTACTTTACTAGACTTTTGAACTTAGAACACTAACAGGTCAAATTTTAGATTTTTAAGATTTTTATTTTAATAAGTAAAACAAGTCAGTTAATTCATTAAGGTGGTTATGTTTATACCATGTATCAATGGCCAACTCTTATCTTAGTACAAGGTTCTCTCGGAACAATTATTATTTATTTCAAGCTATTTCGGATCTTTCTTAATCTTCAAAAAGAACTAAATTCCGTAATGGAATGGTAGGATTAAAAAAAAGGAAGTGTGGAAAAAATGACAAGAAGATATTGGAACATTAATTTGAAAGAGATGATAGAAGCAGGAGTTCATTTTGGTCATGGTATTAAGAAATGGAATCCTAAAATGGCCCCTTACATTTCGGCAAAGCGTAAAGGTACTCATATTATAAATCTCGCTAGAACGGCTCGTTTTTTATCAGAAGCTTGTGATTTAGTTTTTGATGCAGCAAGTCAGGGAAAAAGTTTCTTAATTGTTGGTACCAAAAAAAGAGCAACAGATTTAGTAGCATCAGCTGCAATAAGGGCTCGTTGTCATTATGTTAATAAAAAGTGGTTCAGTGGTATGTTAACGAATTGGTCGATTACGAAAACTAGACTTTCTCAATTTAGAGACTTAAGAGCAGAAGAAAAAATGGGAAAATTCCACCATCTCCCAAAAAGAGATGTGGCAATCTTGAAGAGAAAATTATCTACTTTGCAAAGGTATCTCGGCGGGATCAAATATATGACGAGATTGCCAGACATTGTGATCGTCCTTGATCAGCAAAAAGAGTATATAGCTCTTCGGGAATGTGCCATTTTGGGGATTCCTACTATTTCTTTAGTCGATACAAATTGTGACCCGGATCTCGCGAATATATCGATTCCAGCCAACGATGACACTATGACTTCAATTCGATTGATTCTTAACAAATTAGTATTTTCAATTTGTGAGGGCCGTTCTCTCTATATAAGAAATCGTTGATTAAGAATATATAGTGAATTCTTGGGCAACTGCGTAAATTTATGGAATCACTTACTTTACTATATCTTTTTTTTTGCATAGAATTTTTTTTGCATAGAAAAAAGAAGGGGAATATTGATATATATTAGAGGGTATTGATATATATTATGATCTGATGTGCTTTCTTGGTATCCTAAATATAAGATTAATACTTCAAGTTGCTGAGTTGAGAAAGAGATGGTTGAATCAAAAGAATTCCTTTTTTGAAGTTCAATTTTTATCAGAGGACAATATGAATATTATACCTTGTTCCATTAAAACACTCAAGGGGTTATACGATATATCGGGTGTAGAAGTAGGCCAACACTTCTATTGGCAAATAGGAGGTTTCCAAATTCATGCCCAAGTACTCATCACTTCTTGGGTCGTAATTACTATCTTGCTAGGTTCAGTTGTCATAGCTGTTCGGAATCCACAAACCATCCCGACCGACGGTCAGAATTTTTTTGAATATGTCCTTGAGTTTATTCGAGACTTGAGCAAAACTCAGATTGGAGAAGAATATGGTCCCTGGGTTCCCTTTATTGGAACTATGTTCCTTTTTATTTTTGTTTCGAATTGGTCGGGTGCTCTTTTACCTTGGAAAATTATAGAGTTACCCCATGGGGAATTAGCAGCGCCCACGAATGATATAAATACTACTGTTGCTTTAGCTTTACTCACGTCAGCGGCATATTTTTATGCTGGTCTTAGCAAAAAAGGATTGAGCTATTTCGAGAAATATATTAAACCAACTCCAATCCTTTTACCAATTAACATCCTAGAAGATTTCACAAAACCATTATCGCTTAGCTTTCGACTTTTCGGGAATATATTGGCGGATGAATTAGTCGTTGTTGTTCTTGTTTCTTTAGTCCCCTTAGTAATCCCTATACCGGTCATGTTTCTTGGATTATTTACAAGCGGTATTCAAGCTCTTATTTTTGCAACATTAGCCGCAGCCTATATAGGTGAATCCATGGAGGGTCATCATTGAATTGACTCTTTTTGGAAATAGTATTTTTTTTTTTTGCAGCTTAGCTCAATTCATGCATGGTTCCAGATAATCTGCTTGGTTGCAAAAAAATAGTTAGAAATGCGTATGAATATATAGCCTAGAGTTGTAGGAGAGAGAATAGAATAGACTATATTATGGAATTTTCAAAGTATATATGCATTAAGGAGGGTGGAGTCAGGCTAGATCTATACTATAATATCCTTAATGTCTATAAGTGGAGTCCTCTTTTATGCAGGTTTCCACTTTAAGCAATGATTTTAGAATCCGATTCAATAGAAAATGAGAAAATATGCAAACAAAATAGAAGAAACAAATGTATATATATAGGATATTATATTATATATTCCTAGGTTAGATTCATTATCTAATCCGATATATGGATATGGAATTCCCTTCTATGTAGTTCGGACAATTCACATTATCATTTCAATTTGATTTCAATTTGTACTTTTTAGTTACTTTACTTCTCCCCAATAGAGCTTAGAAGTAAGAATTTATTGGTTGATTGTATCCTTAACCATTTCTTTTTTTTGACACGAGGAACTACTCACCATGAATCCACTAATTGCTGCTGCTTCTGTTATTGCTGCTGGATTGGCCGTAGGGCTTGCTTCTATTGGACCTGGAGTTGGTCAAGGTACTGCTGCAGGACAAGCTGTAGAAGGTATTGCGAGACAGCCAGAAGCAGAAGGTAAAATACGAGGTACTTTATTGCTTAGTCTAGCTTTTATGGAAGCTTTAACAATTTATGGACTAGTTGTGGCACTAGCGCTTTTATTTGCGAACCCTTTTGTTTAATCTTAAAAAAAAAATTCTTTCGATTTCGATTAGATACTTTTTTCTTTTTTTAGTAAATTGGTATTTGCTTCCACAATTCCAATTATATCAATACTTTATTTAATTTACTCCTATTTATTACTCCTGGAATTATCTATTTATCGGGACAGATAATACCCCATTCTAGGAAGGGCTGAGTTGAGTATTATTAATTTAGAAGATATGCTCACCTTCTTATTTCCCGTCCTTAGTTTAGGAAAGTGGAAAGTTTTTTCCTTTTATTTTAGGAATTTTGGGAACAGAACATTTCAACAAAGGAAGTCTTTCACCGGTCAAACAAGACGTAAGACTTAATCTAAAAGAAATTACTAGATTGAATCTATTTGCATTAAAAAAACCGATCAAAAAAGGGCGAGCGAAGTAAGTGATCGAAAAACTTTGTTCTTTGTTCGTCCTATCTATAAGAGGAGAGCATATGAAAAATGTAACCCATTCTTTCGTTTTTTTAGCTCACTGGCCATCCGCTGGCAGTTTCGGGCTTAATACCGATATTTTAGCAACAAATCTAATAAATCTAACTGTAGTGGTTGGTGTTTTGATTTTTTTTGGAAAGGGAGTGTGTGCGAGTTGTCTATTTCAAGAATAGATTGGATCTATCCGGCTGCACTTTATAATATTTTTTAGTATTTTTCGGATAAATAAGAAAAGGGTGCACGATCTCGACGAATTACTTCTGAATAAATTCAGAAATCATATGGAAGAACCATAGCATTTCGCGACTCATTGGTAAATCAACTTTGATTCTCTATAAACCAAGAATGTGAGACCATTAACACGGTTAAAGCTAAACTGCTTGAAGTCCAGGCAAAAAGAGGTACTCTTTCTACAACTATATTAGTATTAGTACCAATTTAAACGGGAAATAGCTAATGTAAAATTTATCTGATATAGAACACTCATATCGATAAAATGGTTTGAACTATTTACTAGAAAAAAAAGGGGGCACCCTGCCCTTTTTTAACCAATGCCGAATCGACGACCTATGTATAAAAAAGAGAAATTTTTTGGATTTGAAGAAAAAAAAAATAAAAAAGAATTCTATTAATTTTCATTTTCCATTTATTTAGTTAGTTTTTCTTAATGAAATTGAAATTATTAACTAGAGGGCAAATAAAAATAAAGAAACAACTTTGCTGACCATGATATATTTTTATCTAGGCGGAAGAGTCCTCTTAATATTTATCTAGTCTTATATAGGTTTCGGTATATTGAAATATAAACATAAAAAAGAAGATAGAGGATAGGCTCATTACTTAAAAAAAAGATATGGAAATAGCTATAGAAAAAAAAAAAGGAGCGTGAGAGCCAAATGAATCGAAAGATTCATGTTTGGTTCGGGAAGAGATCATAAAAGTTGTAAACTTACAAAATAATCTACTTTCATTAAAAGATTTATTAGATAATCGAAAACAGAGGATCTTGAGTACTATTCGAAATTCAGAAGAATTGCGTAGAGGGACCATTGAGCAACTCGAAAAAGCTCGGATTCGATTACAGAAAGTCGAACTAGAAGCGGATGAGTATCGAATGAATGGATACTCTGAGATAGAACGAGAAAAAGCAAATTTGATTAATGCTACTTCTATTAGTTTGGAACAATTGGAAAAGTCTAAAAACGAAACCCTTTATTTTGAAAAACAAAGGGCAATGAATCAGGTCCGACAGCGGGTTTTCCAACAGGCCGTACAAGGAGCTCTAGGAACTCTGAATAGTTGTTTGAATACCGAGTTACATTTCCGTACGATTCGTGCTAATATTGGCATTCTCGGGTCCCTGGAATGGAAGAAATAATTAAATTAATTAGGCCTTGAACTTCTACTTTCGTTTAGAATTTAGGCATTATTTTTCCCCTTGCTTCCGAAAAAAGAGTCAAGAAACACTAATGGCAACCCTTCGAGTCGACGAAATTCATAAAATTCTCCGCGAACGTATTGAACAATATAATAGGAAAGTAGGGATTGAGAATATAGGTCGCGTAGTTCAAGTGGGGGATGGGATTGCTCGTATTATAGGTCTTGGTGAAATAATGTCAGGTGAATTAGTCGAATTTGCAGAAGGTACTAGGGGTATTGCTCTGAATTTGGAATCCAAAAATGTTGGGATTGTATTAATGGGCGATGGGTTGATGATACAAGAGGGAAGTTTTGTAAAAGCAACAGGAAGAATTGCTCAGATACCCGTGAGTGAGGCTTACTTGGGTCGTGTGTGTAAATGCTCTGGCTAAACCTATTGATGGGAAAGGCGAAATTATAGCTTCCGAATCTCGCTTAATTGAATCTCCTGCTCCAAGTATAATTTCCAGGCGTTCCGTATACGAACCTCTTCAAACAGGGCTTATTGCTATCGATTCGATGATCCCTATAGGGCGCGGTCAGCGAGAGTTAATTATTGGGGACAGACAGACTGGCAAAACAGCAGTAGCCACAGATACAATTCTCAATCAAAAAGGGCAAGGTGTAATATGTGTTTATGTAGCTATCGGTCAAAGAGCATCCTCCGTAGCTCAAGTAGTAACTACTTTCCATGAGGAGGGGGCCATGGAATACACTATTGTAGTAGCTGAAATGGCGGATTCACCTGCTACATTACAATACCTCGCTCCTTATACGGGAGCAGCCCTGGCTGAGTATTTTATGTACCGCGAACGGCATACTTTAATAATTTATGATGATCTCTCCAAACAGGCACAAGCTTATCGCCAAATGTCCCTTCTATTAAGAAGACCTCCCGGACGTGAGGCTTATCCAGGGGATGTTTTTTATTTGCATTCACGCCTTTTAGAAAGAGCCGCTAAATTAAATTCTCTTTTAGGCGAAGGAAGTATGACCGCTTTACCAATAGTTGAGACTCAATCTGGAGACGTTTCCGCCTATATTCCTACTAATGTAATCTCCATTACAGATGGACAAATATTCTTATCTGCGGATCTATTCAATGCCGGAATTCGACCCGCTATTAATGTGGGTATTTCTGTTTCCAGAGTAGGATCCGCGGCTCAAATTAAAGCCATGAAACAAGTAGCTGGCAAATCAAAATTGGAACTAGCGCAATTCGCAGAGTTACAAGCCTTTGCACAATTCGCCTCTGCTCTCGATAAAACAAGTCAGAATCAATTGGCAAGGGGTCGACGATTAAGGGAATTGCTTAAACAATCCCAGGCAAATCCTCTCCCAGTGGAAGAGCAGATAGCTACTATTTATACCGGAACAAGAGGATATCTTGATTCGTTAGAAATTGAACAGGTAAATAAATTTCTGGATGAGTTACGTAAACATCTAAAAGATACTAAACCTCAATTCCAAGAAATTATATCTTCTAGCAAGACATTCACCGAGCAAGCGGAAATCCTTTTGAAGGAAGCTATTCAGGAACAGCTGGAACGGTTTTCTCTTCAGTAACAAATAAATTTTGCATGTCTACTCTTGTTAGTAGAATAGGAATCGTTGAGAAAGCTTTTTCATTTGAATCATGCAAAAAAGTTTTCTTTGTTTTTAGTTTAGTATAGTTATTTAAAGAATAGATAGAAATAAGATTGCGTCCAATAGGATTTGAACCTATACCAAAGGTTTAGAAGACCTCTGTCCTATCCATTAGACAATGGACGCTTTTCTTTCATATTTTATTCTTTCTTTTATTTTTTTGCTTCTTCCGAGAAAAAACTGTTAGACCAAAACTCTTTTAGGAAATCAAAAAATCCAGATACAAATGCATGATGTATATATTATATCATGCATATATCATAAAGAAGGAGTATGGAGGCGGTAGTGGGAATCGAACCCGCAACCCCAAGGTTATGAGCCTTATGAGCTACCAAACTGCTCTATACTCTTAAACTAAAGAGGGGTAACTAGTGGATAAAAGAGGGTTGGATACGCCCCTCTACCAATATCTATACAAATAGAATAGTCCATTTATACAGAATGGTAAAGAGGGCTCCTCTATGATTATCAATTCCAGAAATCCATACAAATACGAAAGGGTATTTTATCCTTACCAACTGGATCTTGTTGCACCCGGTAACAAACATTCATAAACCATTTCTCGAAGTACGTGTCCGGATAGCCCAAAATGTCGATAGTTAGCTCTAGGTCTTCCGGTCAAAAAACAACGTCGATGAAGGCGTGTAGGTGCACTATTACGCGGTAGGGATTGCAATTTTTCTCGCATTTTCGTTTTTTCACTCAAACTCAAGGGAGAAACTTTGCTTCTTATCTTTTTTTTTAAAGATTGACGAATCAAATGATATTTCTGTTCTAATTTCTGCCGCTTCTTCTCCCTCTGAATCAAACTTTTTTTTGCCATAATGTGTCGTTGCTATTATTACCAAGTATACGGTTCTAATCCTAGATGGAAAAATAAATAGAAAAAGAAATCTAAAAAGGCAGATCCTCCCTCTCTATCAAGAGTAATGAACTAGGTGCTGATACAGTACAAAAAAACAAACTAAATTAACCAAACTTGCCTGATGTTGAGGCAATCAAGAAAGCTGCATAAGTGAATATATAACCCACGGAAAAGTGAGCTAATCCAACCAATCTTGCTTGCACAATGGAAAGAGCCACGGGCTTATCTCTCCAGCGAATTAAATTAGCTAAAGGTGTGCGTTCATGAGCCCATGCTAAAGTCTCAATTAATTCCTGCCAATACCCCCGCCAGGAAATTAAGAACATAAATCCAGTAGCCCAAACAAGATGTCCAAATAAGAACATCCACGCCCATACCGATAAACTATTCATCCCAAAAGGATTATATCCATTGATAAGTTGTGAAGAGTTTAACCATAGGTAATCTCTTAACCATCCCATCAAATAAGTGGAGGATTCATTAAATTGTGAAACGTTGCCCTGCCATAATGTGATATGTTTCCAATGCCAATAAAAAGTAACCCACCCAATGGTATTTAACATCCAGAAAACTGCCAAATAAAATGCGTCCCAAGCAGAAATATCACAAGTACCGCCGCGCCCTGGGCCGTCACAAGGAAAACTATATCCAAAATCCTTTTTATCTGGCATTAATTTGGAACCGCGTGCATCTAAAGCGCCCTTTACTAAAATCAATGTAGTTGTATGCAAACCTAGAGCAATAGCATGATGAACCAAGAAATCCCCAGGTCCTATTGTTAAGAAAAGCGAATTACTATTCTCATTAACAGCATTCAACCATCCGGGCAACCATAGGCTTCGACCCGCATTGAAAGCGGGGCCATTCGTTGAAGATAAGAGTATATCGAACCCATATGTCGTCTTGCCATGAGCAGATTGTATCCATTGGGCAAATATAGGTTCGATCAAGATTTGCTTTTCTGGAGTACCAAAAGCAAGCATGACGTCGTTATGAACATAAAGGCCCAAGGTATGGAATCCTAGAAAGAGGCTAGCCCAACTTAAATGAGATATGATAGCTTCTTTATGGTCTAACATTCTTGCCAATACATTATCCTCATTCTGTTCCGGATTGTAATCCCTAATGAAAAAAATAGCTCCATGAGCAAAAGCCCCTGTCATGATGAACCCTGCAATATATTGGTGATGAGTATATAAAGCAGCTTGAGTAGTAAAGTCTTGTGCTATGAATGCATAAGGAGGTAAAGAGTACATATGTTGAGCTACTAAGGAAGTAATAACCCCTAAAGAAGCTAGAGCAAGACCTAACTGAAAATGAATCGAATTGTTGATTGTGTCATAAAGGCCCTTATGCCCACGCCCTAATCGACCCCCCGGAGGAGTATGCGCTTCTAAAAGATCTTTAATACTGTGCCCAATTCCGAAGTTAGTTCGATACATGTGACCGGCAATGAGAAAAATAAATGCAATAGCTAAATGATGGTGAGCCATATCGGTCAGCCACAAACTTTGTGTTTGTGGATGGAATCCCCCAAGAAGAGTTAGAATGGCAGTTCCCGCTCCTTGAGCGGTACCAAATAAATGATTACTCGAATCAGGGTTTTGGGCATAAAGATTCCATTGACCCGTCAAAAGGGGTCCCAACCCCTGGGGATAGGGTAATACATCTAAGAAATTATTCCATCGAACGTACTCCCCCCTGGATGCGGGAATAGCAACATGAACTAAATGTCCTGTCCAAGCCAAAGAACTTACCCCGAAAAGTCCTGACAAATGATGATTGAGACGAGATTCCGCGTTTTTGAACCACGAAAGGCTTGGTTTCCATTTGGGTTGTAGATGTAACCAACCCGCTATTAAGGACAGCGTAGAAAGAAATAATAGAAAAAGAGCTCCAGTATAAAGATCCTCATTGGTGCGTAATCCTATTGTATACCACCACTGATAAACTCCAGAATAAGCAATATTCACTGGACCAGCAGCACCTCCTCGAGTAAAGGCTTCCACAGCGGGTTGACCAAAATGAGGATCCCAAATCGCATGAGCAATAGGTCTTACGTGTAAAGGATCCTGTATCCATGATTCAAAATTTCCTTGCCAAGCTACATGAAACAGATTTCCGGACGTCCATAGAAAGATTATTGCTAATTGCCCAAAGTGAGAAGCAAAAATGTTCTGATAAAGACGTTCTTCAGTAATATCATCATGACTTTCGAAATCATGTGCGGTAGCAATACCAAACCAAATACGACGAGTAGTGGGGTCCTGAGCTAAGCCTTGGCTAAACCTGGGAAATCTTAATTCCATAATGCCTTTCAAATCCTCCTAGCCACTATCCTACTGCAATAATTCTCGCTAAGAAGAATGCCCATGTCGTGGCAATTCCACCCAGAAGGTAATGGGTTACTCCTACAGCGCGTCCTTGTATAATGCTCAAGGCTCTAGGCTGAGTAGCAGGAGCAACTTTTAATTTGTTATGAGCCCAAACGATAGATTCAATGAGTTCTTGCCAATAACCACGGCCGCTGAATAAAAACATTAAACTGAAGGCCCAGACAAAATGAGCACCTAAGAAAAAAAGACCATATGCAGATAATGAAGAACCATAAGACTGAATGACTTGCGATGCCTGTGCCCACAAGAAATCTCGAAGCCACCCATTAATCGTAATGGAACTCTGTGCAAAGTTTCCCCCTGTAATATGAGTTACCACCCCTTGATCACTTATAGTACCCCAAACATCCGACTGCATTTTCCAACTGAAATGGAAAATGACTACCGAAATTGCATTGTACATCCAGAATAAACCTAAGAAAACATGATCCCAGGCGGATACTTGACATGTTCCCCCTCGGCCAGGCCCATCGCAAGGAAAGCGAAAACCTAGATTTGCTTTATCGGGTATCAAACGGGAACTCCGAGCAAATAAAACACCTTTCAAAAGTATTAATACAGTCACATGTATGGTAAATGCATGAATGTGATGGACTAAAAAATCTGCGGTTCCTAATGGAATAGGTAACAAAGCCACTTTGCCACCTACTGCTACTAACTCGCCGCCTCCCCACGTTAAGCTAGTACTTGTTGTTGCACCAGGAGCTGTTACGCCAGGCGCAGTAGCATGGATATTTTGTACCCATTGAGCAAAGATAGGTTGTAATTGTATGGCAGTATCCGAAAACATATCTTGTGGACGGCCTAAAGCACTCATGGTATCATTATGAATGTACAAGCCAAAACTGTGAAAACCTAGAAATATACATACCCAGTTAAGGTGGGATATGATTGCATCGCGGTGTCTAAGGACGCGATCTAATAGATCGTTGTATCGAGTAGTTGGATCATAGTCTCTTACCATAAAAATTGCTGCATGTGCAGCAGCACCGACTATTAGAAATCCGCCAATCCACATGTGGTGTGTGAACAAGGAAAGTTGTGTACCATAGTCAGTAGCTAGGTATGGATAGGGAGGCATAGAATACATATGATGAGCTACAACAATGGTTGTAGAGCCTAGCATAGCTAGGTTAAGAGATAATTGAGCATGCCATGACGTTGTTAAGATTTCATAAAGACCCTTATGGCCTTGTCCTGTAAATGGGCCCTTGTGAGCCTCCAAAATATCTTTAAGTCCATGGCCAATACCCCAATTGGTCCTATACATATGACCTGCGATTAGGAAAAGAATAGCAATAGCTAAATGATGGTGCGCAATATCGGTCAGCCAGAGACCACCGGTTACTGGATCTAGTCCTCCGCGAAAAGTCAGAAATTCTGCGTATTTGGACCAATTTAAAGTGAAAAAAGGGGTTGCTCCTTCGGCAAAACTAGGATAAAGTTGAGCCAAAAGGTCCCGATTCAAGATAAATTCATGAGGAAGTGGTATCTCTTTAGGATCCACCCCAGCGTCAAGAAATTGGTTAATTGGTAAAGATACATGAATTTGGTGCCCCGCCCAAGAAAGAGACCCAAGTCCTAATAATCCCGCTAAGTGGTGATTCAACATGGATTCTACATCTTGGAACCAGGCCAATTTGGGAGCGGCTTTGTGATAATGGAACCAACCAGCAAAAAGCATTAACGCTGCAAAAATCAATGCACCAATTGCAGTACAATAGAGTTGTAATTCACTAGTTATTCCAGATGCTCGCCAAAGCTGAAAAAAACCAGAGGTTATTTGGATTCCTCGGAAACCCCCGCCTACATCACCATTCAATATTTCTTGCCCTACTATAGGCCAAACTACCTGAGCACTGGGTCCAATGTGAGTAGGATCACTTAGCCATGCTTCATAATTGGAAAAACGGGCGCCATGAAAGTACATGCCACTCAACCAAAGAAAGATAATGGAAAGTTGCCCGAAATGAGCACTAAAGACTTTTCGAGAAATCTCCTCCAAATCACCAGTATGACTATCGAAATCGTGAGCATCAGCATGTAGGTTCCAGATCCAAGTGGTAGTATCAGGGCCCTTAGCTAGTGTTCTTGAGAAATGGCCGGGTCTGGCCCATTCCTCAAAAGATGTTTTTACAGGATCCCTATCCACAACAATTTTTACTTCTGGTTCCGGCGAACGAATAATCATTAAGTCCTCCTCTTTCCGGACAAGACATACAAAGAGACCCGCCAACTGTCTTTTTAGTGAATCTTTGAAAGATATATATTTTGAAAGATAGATTTTGAAAGATAGATTTTGAAAGATAGATATTGTGATTAGTTCTTTTCTTTACTATCTACCATCCTTCTATTTTTTTTTTAGTTATTCACTGGAGCAATTATATATTGAAGTCAATCCGAGGCAAGTGTTCGGGTCTATTATGACATAAAGATTAGGTGCCTAACGGACATTGTTTATCTTGAAAAACAAATATTTCTCGACGTAAGAAAAAAATCTTTTTTATTTTTAATTTAAGAAACTAGTGTATTTTTTTTGAGGGCATAAGCTCCTATCTATATCTACTTTCCTTGAGCATAATATAGGGTTTTTTATTTGATTCTAAATTCCAAGATAACTCATTAGAATTATTAATAAGATGGTCCTAATATATTAGCAATATTTAGATTGCCCCCTCTTTTTATTCACTTTATTACTTCTATTCTAGACCCTATCCCTATGGTTTATTCTTATGAAATATCATATAAAATAGAAGGTATAAGAAATGGATATAATGAAATTCTTGATTCGATCTTACGACCTAATTTATTTGATTAATGGATCAACAACCAAACCACCCATTTTATGAAAAAGAAGGAGCATGGTCTTATTCAAATTCAAAGCGCTTCGTAATCTTCAACCAGTTCTGTGCTTCAATATAATTTCCCGGAGTAAGCGCTATAGCTTGTTTCCAATATTCAGCAGCTTGATCAAACCAAGCTTCCGCAATTTCCGAATCACCCTGTAGAATGGCCTGTTCTCCTCGGTCGGAATAGGAAGTTCCTTCCCTTAGAACCGTACTTGAGAGTTTCCTACCTCATACGGCTCAGAAATTGCTATCTGAATTTCCCCTATCTTAACTGAATTCGATTTATCAAAAATCGATCCAATTTGTTCTTGGGTTAAGCAGAAGAAATTAATTACCTAAGTTTCAAACCCTAATTTTTATCAATAATCAGTTTGATCTTTTTTCCCACCTTCAGAAGAATGAAGCATAGATAGATATAGAGCCTTCGTTCAAATTTTCTGAGAGGTAACTATCCCGGTTTCATATATGAAATCTCTATAGAATCCTTGAAAAAGACTTTTTTCCATAAGAAAGAAAAAAGAACTTACTATCTTTGGGATCTGATACTACACCGCTGCTTAATCCCTTAGTGGATCGGCTCTATTACATAAGCGGATTCCTAAATTTTGCCCCATATCATGGGATAAGTAAGCAGTTTTTTTTAGTTGTATCGACCCAGTCGCTCACTAATTGATCTTTACGGTGCTTTCTCTATCAATTTGAGAAACTTTATCCATAGAGTAGTAGTATAGGCCATACTTTCTTCGTTTTTTGATTCTCGTGAAGTGTCCTTCCTTCCTACAGCTGATAGGGAAAAATCGTTG
The DNA here is from genome assembly GCF_056163025.1 of Triticum urartu. Classification (NCBI taxonomy): domain Eukaryota; kingdom Viridiplantae; phylum Streptophyta; class Magnoliopsida; order Poales; family Poaceae; genus Triticum; species Triticum urartu. The sequence goes on along the minus strand of NW_028259461.1, from coordinate 14,759,853 downwards.
TTTTTACGATCCCTATGTAGAAAGCCCTTTTTTTCTAGTATTTACTAGAAAATTTGATCCTCTCTTTTTTTTTTTTCTTTCTATAGTGGAGATAGTCGCACGTAATGACAGATCACGGCCATATTATTAAAAGCTTGCGGTAAGAAGGGGTTTCGTTCTAGTGCCCGGAAATAATATTCCAAAGCCTTTGTATGCTCTCCATTGCTTGTGTGTATAAGGCCTATGTTATAGAGTATATAACTTCGATCATAGGGATCGATTTCTAGTCGCGTAGCTTCATAATAATTTTGCAAAGCTTCCGCATAATTTCCTTCGGATTGAGCCAACATCCGTTACGGTCGTTCATTCTATTCAAAAAATCTCCGTTCCAAAACCGTACATGAGGTTTTCATCTCATACGGCTCCTCCCTTCTGTACATAATAGTACTAAGCGAAATAATCTATAGAATCAAAATAGAATTAGTCCCGTCTCATTATGAACCGAAAGGGGCTGGTATTTTTCCAAGAAATCTCTAGCCAACCTTCCCACAAGAGGTTTTTCTTAACACCAATGAATTCTATTAATGCTAGAGGAAAACGATAGCTCCAATAATTTCTTTGTTCTCAACGCCTCCTATTTAGAGGAATTAGCTACTTCAACGATCTTTGATGGTTATAGGGGTATCCAAAGTACAAACCTGATGGTTGTTTGTTATCCCAACCATTCTTCCCAGCCCTGATACCGATCAGGAAAGGGGTAATTTCTAACAAAGTTTTTCTCTTGTTGATTCCTATTTCTAGGTGTAGTGCTTTTCTCCCCTATGCTGCCTACGGATACTAATAGAGTAGGATTGGCCTGTAATCCATACCATACCATATCCTGTAGGTGTAACCTTTCGCTCAATACTCAAATCTACAATTGAAGTATCTGAAGCCGCATCAATCGAGGATACACGACGGAAGGAATTGTTAGTTCGCCTCACCTTCCCGAAGCGTGGGTTTGTTTGCTTTACAAATTTGGTTCTCTCTATGCCAACCCCCCTCTCTTTTTCGTAAGACTGAGGTATAGGTAGGGCTAAAAAAAAGCAAAAAAAAGAGTCAAATCGCACCATCTCTATAATAAGTAAATGCCTTTTTTTCTCCTGAGGTTGTCGGAATTATTCGCAATAAAATATTGGCTACAATTGAGGAGGTCTTATCAATGAAATTTCCATTTCCACGGGATCTAGGCATAATTCCCAACCCATTCTATATAGAATTGTTTTCATTCCTTCACAAAATAACATAAAAACAAACACATTCGATTCTTATAATTATAAATAGATTGATCCATATGCTCTACTCTAAATCCATATGCTTTAAATGGATAAGAGAGATATGGATTTTCCGCTCAGCTCAAATTGTATCCTTTTCCTTCTGCTTGGACACGAAGAGATATGAAATATTTGACTAAGACTGGATTTCATTCCACTTTCCTATTTCTGAACAACAACTTATGTTATCAACTATTTCGTGTTTTCAAAGTTATTAATTGTCTCATACCCTATTTTTGATTTCGATAGTATGGTGTAGCGTATCTTATGCAAACGGAATTCTAAGGTTTCTTTATTTTATTATGCAATAAGAAGAATTCTTCCATTTTCTTTTTCTTTAGTTGCGGGAAAACCCAAATTAAAACTTTTATTTTATAGCGAGCGCAATTTCTAGTAAAAAATCCTGTATCCTTCCACTTAGATCAAAAGGAATTTTTCCAATAGAACTATGGAACCCCCGAGTGGTTGCGGTTGTACCTGTACTGCAGGAATAAGAAAACTCGCTATTCACTCAGTTTATTTTCCATAATAAGTTATGTAGGAGAGATGGCCGAGCGGTTCAAGGCGTAGCATTGGAACTGCTATGTAGACTTTTGTTTACCGAGGGTTCGAATCCCTCTCTTTCCGTTTTTCTTAATTCATCAACGTTAAGGATCACAATGTATCAAATCAAATAACAATTTTTTCCAGCAATAATATAATATCTTATATTATCTTATTTTGATTTAATAGAAATTAGAAATTCTCTATAGCAAATTACTGTGGTATGTAAAATACACATAGAGGAAAAAAGAAAAAAGGATCCTAATCCTAGGGTTAATCAATTTTAGCTAGTTGATGGGAAAATACAAATTAATGGTAATGGTCTTAGGGCGATTTAGTTCGGGGAAAGGGGAAGGGGAAGAAAATTCTATGAACCTTTCCTTTTTTCGTTAAGTTCAAGTCTGACGAGAGTAATATTCTACAACTAACAACTCATTTATTTTGAGACCGACCCACTTCCCTATCTAGGATTTTATTTACTAGTCCTTTATATTCCAACGTGTCAATCGCCAAATGCTTTGGCAATTTCCCCGGGTCCGATGAAGCAATATAATTTTGAACCAGACCTTTTGATCTTTGGTTATCTTTCGTAGTAATAATATCTCGGGGTTTGCAACGAAAACTTGGT
>NW_028259461.1:14689235-14756890 GCF_056163025.1 Triticum urartu | reverse complement strand
GACTTTGTATACTATTCCGTTGTAGTTGTAAATACACGATCTTTTCGTAGATCCATTGTAATCTTGAAATTCTATAAAAATGGAAACAGCAACTTTAGTCGCCATCTCCATATCTGGTTTACTTGTAAGCTTTACTGGGTATGCCTTATATACCGCGTTTGGGCAACCCTCTCAACAATTAAGAGATCCATTCGAAGAACACGGAGACTAATTTAAGTAAGAAGTCTCCCAGATAGGGGGACTTCTTACTTAAATGAAATTATTTTATTCTTTTAGTTGGAGTTGGTGGAACCTTAGGTGGTTCTCGGAAGAAGATAGCGAAAAAAATTATCCCTAAAGTCGAAACTAAAAGGAACGTATAAACCAATGCTTCCATAGATTCGATCCTGGTTTATTTACAATTATAACTTCCACACCTATTCATTTGTCATTTGGGATAATTTCCCATATAAAGAAAGAAAAAGAGTCAAAGAAAGGATGGGAGATGTTTCCCATGTCAAATCAAAAAAGAGAGGTGAAAGATACTATAACAATGTGTATCAAACTGCCTGTTTCCTTGTAGTTGGATCTCCCACTTTTTGGAATGTTCCAAATTCCACTTGAGCATCCAAATCTGGATCAATACCAGCAAAAACATCTCGGAACAATGTTCTAGCGCCATGCCAAATGTGTCCGAAAAAGAAGAGCAAAGCAAAGGTAGCATGACCAAAAGTGAACCAACCCCTTGGACTGCTGCGAAAAACACCATCAGATTTCAAAGTAGCCCGGTCTAATTCAAAAATTTCCCCTAATTGAGAACGCCTCGCATATTTTTTTACAGTAGCAGGATCAGAATAACTTACTCCATTAAGTTCGCCACCATAGAACTCCACCGTTACACCTACTTGTTCAACACTATATTTGGATTCTGCTCTTCTAAAAGGAACGTCTGCTCTAACAATTCCCTCCTCATCTACCAAAACAACCGGAAATGTTTCAAAAAAAGTAGGCATACGGCGTACAAAAAGCTCACGTCCTTCTTTATCTCTAAAGACGGGATGTCCTAACCATCCAACAGCTATTCCATCCCCATTGTCCATTGAGCCTGCTCTGAATAATCCCCCTTTTGCCGGATTATTACCAATATAATCATAAAAGGCTAATTTTTCGGGAATTTTAGACCAAGCTTCTGATAAACTAAGATTTTCGGCTAAACCATTGCTAACTCTTCGATATATTTCTTGCTGAAAGTATCCCTGATCCCACTGATAACGAGTAGGCCCAAATAATTCGATTGGGGTCGTTGCTGACCCATACCACATAGTTCCAGCAACTACGAAAGCTGCAAAAAAAACAGCAGCGATACTACTGGAAAGTACAGTTTCAATATTGCCCATACGTAATCCTTTATATAGACGTTGAGGCGGACGGACACTAAGATGGAATAAGCCCGCTAATATACCCAATGTACCCGCAGCAATATGATGAGAAGCTATTCCCCCCGGAACAAAAGGATCAAAACCTTCTGCACCCCACGCTGGATTTACAGCTTGTACTTTTCCAGTTAGTCCATAAGGATCGGATACCCATATCCCAGGACCATACAAACCCGTTACATGAAATGCCCCAAAGCCAAAGCAAGCCACCCCTGCAAGAAATAAATGAATTCCAAAGATCTTGGGCAAATCCAAAGAGGGTTTTCCCGTCCGCTCATCAGAGAATATTTCTAGGTCCCAATATACCCAATGCCAGATCGCTGCCAAGAAACACAAGCCAGAAAACACAATATGCGTACCTGCCACACCTTCATAACTCCAAATACCCGGATTTGTTACAGTTCCTCCTGAAATACTCCAACCACCCCACGAATCCGTTATTCCTAAACGAGTCATGAAGGGAATTACGAACATACCTTGTCTCCACATTGGATCCAGAACAGGATCAGAGGGATCAAAAACTGCTAATTCGTATAAAGCCATTGAGCCAGCCCAACCAGAAACTAGAGCTGTGTGCATTATATGCACCGCAAGCAATCGACCCGGATCATTCAATACGACAGTATGAACACGATACCAAGGCAAACCCATGGAAATACCCCTTTAGCAAAGAAAAATAGACACGATGTCGCTTTATTTTATCGCATTGAAAAAGACTATCCATATCCTATGTACCTAACCCTTCTAGGGGATTCTGTGTCAGAAAGCGCGAATATTTATTTCATTCCATTAAAAATAAGAAGCCAATTCTGTTCATAAGAAGAAAGAGAAGCAGATCTATTCTATACTCGATAAGTGCCAATATGCAATGGGTAACTTGGCCAATTTGGAAAAAACGAAGAATAGATCGCTACCCCTCTTTGTTTAGCATTCAAATCACCCATTCCCTTTTCTTTATTCAATCTGTCTTACATTCCTTATATGTATAACCTTTCAATCTACGTATTAATAGAATCTATAATATTCATATAGAATAAGAATAAAAATTAAGACAATAAACTGCGGATTCTTTCTTTCTGTTCCATTCTTACGTTTCCATATTAAAGTGTGGTTTTCTTACTTAAATTTAATAATATTAATCTAATATGCCCATTGGTGTTCCAAAAGTACCTTACCGGATTCCTGGAGATGAAGAAGCGACTTGGGTTGACTTATACAATGTTATGTATCGAGAAAGGACACTTTTTTTAGGTCAAGAGATTCGTTGCGAGATCACGAATCATATTACAGGTCTCATGGTATATCTGAGTATAGAAGATGGAATTAGTGATATTTTTTTGTTTATAAACTCCCCAGGCGGGTGGCTAATCTCAGGAATGGCTATTTTTGATACGATGCAAACGGTGACACCAGATATATATACAATATGCCTCGGAATAGCCGCCTCCATGGCGTCCTTCATTCTGCTTGGAGGAGAACCCACCAAGCGTATAGCATTCCCTCACGCGAGGATTATGCTTCACCAACCTGCTAGTGCTTATTATCGGGCAAGGACACCAGAATTTTTACTAGAAGTAGAAGAGTTACACAAAGTTCGCGAAATGATCACAAGGGTTTATGCAGTAAGAACAGGCAAGCCTTTTTGGGTTGTATCCGAAGACATGGAAAGGGATGTTTTTATGTCAGCAGACGAAGCCAAAGCTTATGGACTTGTCGATATTGTAGGGGATGAAATGATTGACAAGCACTGCGATACTGATCCAGTGTGGTTTCCAGAAATGTTTAAGGATTGGTAGTGTCCGGATTTCTTGTAAAGTTATTTCACAGCTAAATTCGTGTTTTCCTCGATTTAATAGAAAATAGAAAGACTTCATGATGAGCAATCATCAGGTTAAGATGGATCTAAACCAATCCATTTTTTTCTATATACATACAACATGCCGACGGTTAAACAACTTATTAGAAACGCAAGACAGCCAATACGAAATGCTCGAAAAACGGCCGCGCTTAAAGGATGCCCTCAGCGTCGAGGAACATGTGCTAGGGTGTATGTGCGACTCGTTCAGATCATGACTTCAAACAAATATAAAAAAAATTGAAGTATCCATGATTAGTACCAATGAATAGGATATAGCTTCTCTATCCTAGATTTCTATGGTATATGGAATTTATGGTTTCCTTTGGTGCAAATCCAATTATCTAAATTGGAAATAAGAAGCAATTCTCCCATTGGTAGCAAATGGTTATCCATTAAGCGGAGGAAATAGTAATAAAAAGAAAAAGGCTTATGCTCCTTTATCTTAAAAGAACGGACTAACAGGGTCAGCTACTTAGCCAACTTTCATAATTAAATACCGTCACTGTATGGATAACTCTTATTGTGAAAAGAGCTATTTACTCTATAATGGATAGGTAGAGCCAAAGAATGTGGACTATACAAGTTCGCAATACCTTTTGATGAAAGAAAGGGCTCCGGTGTATAGAGAGGGCCTCACCGTTTAAAAGGGAACCATAGAAACGATGGAACCCACTATTTTTTTTAGTATTATTAGAATGAATTTGTTATTTCGTATAGAAATAACTGAACGGAGTGGAATAAAAAATCGTGGTTGGGAAGGTTACTATAGCAAAAGCCATTGGAATTAATATTTTATATATCGGAATAATTAGTTTTGTTATTAATGAGAAAAAGGGTGGCTAAAAGAAGAGAAATCATTAGTTATTCATTAAGGTTAATTTGATTCAATGACCAGAGTTCCGCGAGGATATATAGCCCGGAGACGACGAACAAAAATGCGTTCATTTGCCTCAAACTTTAGAGGGGCTCATTTAAGACTTAATCGAATGATTACCCAACAGGTAAAAAGAGCTTTTGTTTCCTCTCATCGAGATAGAGGTAGGCAAAAGAGGGATTTTCGTCGTTTGTGGATCACTCGGATAAACGCAGCAACGCGGGTATATAAAGTATTCGATAGTTATAGTAAATTAATACACAACCTGTACAAGAAGAAATTGATTCTTAATCGTAAAATGCTTGCACAAGTAGCTGTATCAAATCCAAATAATCTTTACACGATTTCCAATAAAATAAAGATCATCAATTAAAGGTATAAATAAAGTAATATACTGGAATAATAAAAGATGAATTCCCGGAGAGGGAACTCCGGGAAGATACAATAAATTAAGATTAAGTGGTAGGAATCAACGAGCTGGATTACTTTCTTTATAATATATATAGGTCTGGCCCTTTCGAATTCGAATAAAACATCAACAATCGGAACTTAAGTTCCGGTTGTTGTTTCTTAAATTTTGGTTGTTGTTTCTTAAGTTTCGATTGGAATTGTACTTTTGCGTTAATTGAGGAATATGTCTATTTTTTCTGGGTCTAGAACCTGTAATTATTGAAATTGACTGGGCTTGAAATTGCTTTTCGTTCTCATAGTTACGAAACGGTAAGAAAGATAAAATACGAGCCTGTTTTATAGCAAGAGTAATTAATCGTTGTTGTTTCAAGGTTAATCTATTTATTCGTCTCGATAATATTTTTCCTTGTTCACTAATAAATCTATTAATTAAACTCATGTTTCTATAATCAATTCGATCTCCCGGGCCAATCCGGGGACGCCTACGAAAAGGTTGTTTAGATTTACGAAAAGGTTGCTTGAATTTACGAAAAGTTTGCTTGGATTTACGAAAGGGTTGCTTGGATTTATTAAAAGTTTGCTTGGATTTACTAAAGGGTTGCTTAGATTTAAGAAAAGGTTGTTTAGATGTATACATGATTTATTCCTTATTTAAAATTTGAAAATTTGAAAATTCACTTCTTTATTTTATTAATTTAGGATCCAGAAGAAGTAGTTTTTCTTTGATCCATATCTTATTTGATTCATATTATAGTATATGAATACCCTCTATACATATGAAATAATATCTACCGGAAATCAGATGAGTTGATTTGTATTTTGTATTCTATACTATGTTTTCTTTATATATTAAATATGAAGTTCTTACTCTTTCTGTTGTTTGGAAAGATCAAACACACGATGTTCCTATTTCTTTATTTCGTGATGAGTCGTATGCTTGCGACAATAACGACAAAATTTTTTGAATTCTAATTGTCCGGGTGTATTGTGGCGATTCTTTTGAGTACTATATCTAGAAATCCCCGTCGATTCCTCATTGGCACCTTTTCGAACACAACTGATGCATTCCAAAATAACTCTGATTCTAACATCTTTTCCCTTGGCCATGAACCTCCTTTTCTTTTTGGATTGACTTAACTTAATTCTTCTACTTATTCTTTTATTCTTCTATTTTGAATCCGAAGAAGAAGAATAAAATTCATTAGAATAATTTTTTTTTATTCTTTAATTAAGTAATAAAAAATAGAGAAATAATTAAAGAATACAATCCTTGTCGAATTAGCAAAGATTTTGGTTCGAAATCCTTTCATTTAATTAGCCAGCCCCGCCTTTTCTATGCTCTGATTTCTGAGGCCTTATTTAGCTTGGGTACCCCTTTAAATTGAATTTCTATTTTCAAAAATGGGGTTTACCAAATTTTTAATGACTCTGAGGTTCAACCCAATCCATCTTTTCTTTCTTTTTCCTTCCGATACTAAAAAAAGATTGAAAAGGATCAAATTTTGTCATATCACGAAGAAATCTATCCCTCCCATAGCAATAACTAGAATTAAAAAAAAGGGAATGACAAAGCATCTGGGAATAAACGATTAATTTCTATCAATAAACCTGCTAAAGCACCAAACCATAGAGTACTTAGCACGGGTGCTACAGAGAGATATGTTTTTATATCCCGCATTGAAAATCCTCCTTCCTTGTTGGAATACATATATGATCATAAACTCTTGCCCAAGATTGTTATGCTATATATAAAATGAACCATATCGACGAAATTTTCCTATCCCTAAAAAAGAAAAAGATGACCCCTTCTTCCTATATATTACCAAGGAAAAGTAATCCTTCTTTTATAGGCGAAATTATATTGGATTTTATATGTATATAATTCCTTAATTATATGAGACCAAAAAGAAGAAATGACACGAGGGTTCTATATATAGATAGAGAAAGAAAGAAGAAGAAAATTATGATGTGGAAAAGAAGACAGGAATTGTGTACAATGGCATTGTACAACAATTTAATTTGGAAAAGGGATGTAGCGCAGCTTGGTAGCGCGTTTGTTTTGGGTACAAAATGTCACAGGTTCAAATCCTGTCATCCCTACCTATTACTTCTTTCTTCTTTATAGGCAGTAGCGACGAGATCAATTAAAGTAAAGTGGGTATAACTTGAATTTGTGGAGACTATACGTACGTGAGATACATTAGGAATAGAAAAAGATTTTCTTTTTGAATGAATGAAAGCGCTCTTAGTTCAGTTCGGTAGAACGCGGGTCTCCAAAACCCGATGTCGTAGGTTCAAATCCTACAGAGCGTGATTCCATCTATTTTATGTCGAAGCAGAGTAAAATAACTTAACAAAATTGAATTGTAACTCCAATTTCAATTTGACCTCCTCTCTGGTCTGGAGGAGGTCAATCAAAAAAAAAAAATGACTCAATCAAAGATCCAACTGATCCCCACGCCTGTATTGCAAATACGCAGTCACGAATAATCCCGCTAAAGTAATAGGAATTAGGCCTAAGACGATTCCAAATAGAAAAACTTCAATCATTTCGATTTGTTCGAGGGGATAAAAAAAGAGGTACGATCTATCCCTAAATAGTACTCTAAATTATCCACGAATCTCAATGACCAAGAAAAGAATTCCTAATTAGTCTGGAAAAGAGTCGTAGAATGCCAGGAATCCCAAAGAAAGATTTTTCTTTTCTGAATTATAATTATTCAGTCAATTCAAATAAGGCGTATCTTGTTCAAGCCAATAAATAGAGCTGGGGTTATAGTTAAAGCAGCCAGTAGAAAACCAAAATAACTAGTTAAAGTAAGCATGAAAGAGTTAAATTCCATTTATTTTTTTTTACTACACTACATATGTTGGTAAAGCATTTACCTAAGTTATGGAAAATTCATAATTCATCAGTTATTTTAGATAATACTAAAAAACAAGATAGAGTAAGATACAGAAGTGTAAAAGAAAGTGGATTCATCAGATGATACATGAGTCCCTAATTCCGAATCAAGAGATTTGTTGTGGAATTTGTCAATTGAGTAAAGTAATAATATTAAGAACTAGATCATCTAACCCCATTGAATGAAAAAAAGAAATTCAATTTTCAGGGAAATTTTTGAATAAGAGATAAATAAACAATTGAATTTGAAAAAAAAAACTTCTTTCTATTTTGGATAATTTCTTTTTCAATAGGACCCTCTTTTTGGAGTGAACGATCGAATATTCCCCTATTCCTTCTTATTTTAACTGATTGTATTCCATATGGAATAAGAGGAGAACAAAAGCATTCCACGACCTGCCAAGGGGCTGTTAAAAAAAAAAAAAAAAGAAAGCTCTTCCTTGAATTTACTTTATTTTTATTCCTTTTTCGAACTCCAACCAAAGTAGATTCGAAGACGAGTCACTTCAATTATCCTTTTAAGTTCTATTCTATCTTCTGTCTTTCCCTATTTCATCTCGTAAAGTTCCGCGCTCGCAGTTTGGTCAAGAAAGTTAGACCTAATCCAACAAACAATACAAGGATGAATTACGAATTATGAAAGGATAGATTTCACATATACTTGTCCTTGTATTGTGTCAGTATGAGAATATCCTTCCTAAATTATTTATCCAAACCTATTGATCATTAACTTAGATTTTCCCAAGATTTTGGCTGCTATTCCGAATTACTCTATTATTCCGAAGCCAATGAAAAGTAAGTAGAACCTACAAAAATGGGGTTTTCTATTGATGCCTTGAATAACATATAGCTTACCTATAGACAAAAAAAAAATAAAAAAGTAATTATGTTTCGGAACCAGGCAAAACCAGATTGCTGTGCCATAGGAAGGATAGCTATACTAATTCGGTATACTCAAAATACACCTTTGGTACAAAATTGACAATCTCACAAGGATGAAATATCAGTAATTTTCTATTTACTGGTCGATCCCATCTTTTACGGAATCAATTCCTTTTTTGAATGTACAAAAATTTTGGGAGTTCAGCATGTCTGGAAGCACGGGAGAACGTTCTTTTGCTGATATTATTACCAGTATTCGATACTGGGTTATTCATAGCATTACTATACCTTCCCTATTCATTGCGGGTTGGTTATTTGTCAGTACGGGTTTAGCTTATGACGTGTTTGGAAGTCCTAGGCCAAACGAGTATTTCACGGAAAGCCGACAAGGAATTCCGTTAATAACCGACCGTTTTGATTCTTTAGAACAACTCGATGAATTTAGTAGATCCTTTTAGGAGGCCCTCAATGACCATAGATCGAACCTATCCTATTTTTACAGTGCGATGGCTGGCTATTCACGGACTAGCTGTACCTACTGTTTTTTTCTTGGGATCAATATCAGCAATGCAGTTCATCCAACGATAAAACAAATTCCAACTATAGAACTATGACACAATCAAACCCGAATGAACAAAATGTTGAATTGAATCGTACCAGTCTATACTGGGGTTTATTACTCATTTTTGTACTTGCTGTTTTATTTTCCAATTACTTCTTCAATTGAGAGAAAGAAAGAGACTAATAAGAATTCTCTTATCCCATTTGGAAGGATACCATCCTTATAACTACCCATGACTGTTTTTGTCTCTAGCATGACCAATTGATAAAATGTGGAGGAAAGTAGGGGAAATGGCCGATACTACTGGAAGAATTCCTCTTTGGCTGATAGGTACTGTAGCTGGTATTGCTGTGATTGGTTTAGTAGGTGTTTTCTTTTATGGTTCATATTCTGGATTGGGTTCATCTCTATAGTAATCGGAGGGACCAGATTGTAAACATGAAAAAGTAGGAGCTTAGCGGGTCCTTACCCCCCTTTATCTGATTAGAGCGGAAAGGACCCGCGGAATTTTTATTTTACTCTTATAACGCGAATTGAATCTATTCGATTCACTCTTATGAAGCAACAAGAAAAAGAGATCACTCGAGGATCCAATATCTTATTCCACGAAGGAAGTATCCTGAAAATCCTTGATTTAGTTTCGAGTAATAAACTAATAAAACCTTAATCAAAACTATTCAACTAGCCTAAAAATAAAAAAACCTTCAATGGAAGAGTTTACTTTTTTTTTGCAAAATTTCTGTAAATTTGAAGTTGAACTTAATTAAACAAGCCAAGCAATTTGCTCACAATCACAAGAAATTTTTCCCCCGCCATATTTTCTTCCCCTCTGTTTGTCCACTACCTCGGCTAAACCTAAGCAAAAGAAAAAGAGGTCCAAGAGACAGACCCGAATAAAGAAGAAATAGTAATCTTTGACGAATTAGGAAGAAAAAGGATTCTTATTTTGATACAAGAAGAATCGGCACAAGAAAAAGGCTTTTTCTTGTGCCGAATAGACGATTAAGAAGACCTGCAATCCCTCCGAAAAAGAAGAAATTTTAATTTGATTGTTCTCGCCTTTGCCTTGGATTCTCTTCTTTTGCATGGGATATAAATAAGGAATTCCAGACATCTCATAAACAAAAAGCAGTCTAAACAAAAAAAGGATTTCCAAAATAGATCATAGATAATTCTAGCAATTGCCAATAAATCGAGGCTTTTTACCAACTTGATGGTAAGAAATCCCGGGACCTAGAAATTCATTTCGTACAATTGAACCTTTTCAAACTGTTTCTTTTTGAGAACCAAAAAAACTTGTGCCAAAATAACGGATGCGAAGAAGAACAAAAGGCCTTGGACACGTAATGGATCCTGAAGCACGATTTCTGCGTCCCCCTGACCAAAACCTCCCACATTAGGATTGCTTGTTAATGGTTGATCAAGCTTGATGGATTCCCCCTCTGAAACAAGAAGTTCTGGTCCGGGAGGTATAATATCAATCACTTGGCGTCCATCTGATGCATCAACTATGGATATTTCATACCCCCCCTTTTCTTTACGTAGTATTTTTCTTACTATACCTGTTGACGTAGCATTATAGACTGTATTGTTACTCTTGCTACCATCAGGATAGATCTGTCCTCTTCCTCGGTTTCCCCCTACATATATGGGATATTTTAAGAAATGAGCATCTTTCTTCGTAGCAGGATCAGGGGAAAGAATGGGAAAGACAATTTCACTATATTTCTTACCGGGAACAGGGCCTATCACAAGAATGTTTTTTTTATCGGGACGATAACTCTGAAAAGCAAGATTTCCTATCTTTTCTTTTAACTCAGGGGAAATACGATCGGGCGGCGCTAATTCGAATCCCTCGGGCAAAATAAGAACAGCACCTACATTCAACCCTCCCTTTTTTCCATTAGCAAGAACTTGTTTCAATTGCATATCATAAGGAATTCGAAGAACTGCTTCAAATACAGTATCGGGAAGCACAGCTTGGGGAACTTCAATATCGACGGGCTTGCTAGCTAAATGGCAATTGGCACATACAATTCGTCCAGTTGCTTCTCGTGGGTTTTCATAACCCTGCTGCGCAAAAATGGGATATGCATTTGAAATAGATGTCCGAGTTATTACGTATATCATGATCGATACAGAAATCGATCGAGTTATCTGTTCCTTTACCCAAGAAAAAGTATTTCTATTTTCCATGTCCAATCGCAGATCCCAGAATTTCTACAATAAATTAGATAGGTAGCTAAGCTAATCTAGTTCCCTATACACGAATCTGTTGTCATTCTACTGCAACAGTTGTACTGCAATGATGAATACCTTAAAGTAGGTATAAATAGAAAGAATTTTGCTAAAATGGAAAAGGGCTTTCTTTCTAAAAAAAGATGCTTGCTAATTTGATTAATATTAATATCGGGAGATCAAATGAATTTATGCTTCACTAATTGAATGATAAATGACTACAAGCGAAGGAGATAGACGATTTAAACAAAAAAAGACCCAAAATTTCAAACATGTATCTAGAATTACTGGAAAACTACAAACAAAAATAGTGAAAATAAGCTCGTTAGGAGCCCATCCAAAATCGTTGTAGACCCAACGAATTACTAGTTCCCAACCACGGGTGGAGTGAAATCCAACAAAAAAATCAGTAACTAAAAGAATAAAAAAAGCTTTTATTGAGTCATTTAAATTATAGAAGAATTCCTGAACCCAAGAATTCAAAATGACAAGTTCCTCTTTACCCAGAAAAAAAGAACCACTTAGAATAGCCAAACAGATTATATTTGTCGAGAAATGCAAAATGGTATGGAGATGATCCTCATTATTTATTTTGACCCATTGTATTATTTCCTTGTGTATTCCTGTAGGAGGTTTTTGTACATGTGTCTTTAGTTTCCCTTTTATCATCTCGTCCAAGAGAGAAAGTTCTTCTAATTCTATGAATCTTTCTAGAATCCTTTTCTCTTGAATATCAGTTAAGAGAGTTTCGGATTGCCTGGTATTCCACCAATTCTTAATCCAAAGTTCCAGACATTTGTTAAATGAGGAAGAGACCCCCCAAGGCAAAAGTACGATAAATACAAGATATAGTAAAGAAGGCAATGCTTTCTTTTTTTTCATTTTTGATCTGTAAATGGAGTTGTTAATGAATATGCTTCATTCGCTGACTCTATTCCATTCCCTGACTCTATATGATGATATTTCTATTTCATGATATTTCTATTTCTTTGAAGCAAAAACTCTATAGGTTTGATACCCTGTATCTATTCTTCTTTTTTGTATATTAGTTATTAGTGGAATTTCAGTGCATTGGGTTCTTTCTTAGATCTAGATGGAATGAAATAGTGAAATAGAATAAAAAAAAAGCCCTTTCGGATGAAAAAGGAAGAATAGTATGCGATATATCTAACTTGGATAAAAAAAAATTAAAAGCAAATTTCTCTTATCCTCGTTTGTTCCTTCCTTTAGATAAATACTTAAAAATCCCCTTACAATAACAAATCCAATTTAGAAGGGACTTCCTCCCTGTGTTGAGAAAACTTTTCTTCTTCCAATTCTTCTTTTCTTCATTCAACTCAGTTCAAAAAAGATACCTCAAAATACTTCAATTGGTACGCGCAAGAAATAGGCCAATTCGGCAGCTTTTTGTTCAATTTCTCGTGGAGTAAAAAATTTATCATCAGTACGAGTCAAGGGAATGATCCCCTGGCCCCGGATTTCCATATAAAGAATACGACGAGGATAAAGACCCTCTTTAACCTGAATTCTAATTGATTGGATATCCCGCATAAGGAATCGAAGGAAGACGCGACGTTTTATTCCAGGGAATCCCCAACGAAAAATGCACACTATTCCCTCTTTTCTATCGAATCGGTCATAACCACTACCTACATTCCACAAAATAGTACACCACAAGTAGGAGCTAATGAATAGGCCTGCGATTCCGTAGAAAGACATCACGACCCCCTGCGGAAAAAAAAGAATTTCTTGAGATGGAAGTATAGATATAATATTCTTACCAAGATAACTGGAAATCCCAACCGATAAGAATCCTAGTGAACCTAGAAAAAGAATACAGGCCCAGAAAAAATTACCCCTTTTTCGAGAACCTTTTAGAAGTTCTACCCATATGTGTTCTGATCGCCAATTCATATTAGATATACTAAATCCAGCAGCGGTCGATTGAAATTGAGAGAATAAGCTAAATAATTTTGACTTTACTTTTTTTGATTCTGAAATCGCCTTCAGCAACTAGTACTCCTGTGAAATAATAGGTTAGATACATTGACTTTCTATTCAAAAAATATTCGTTGATTCAATTAAAATAAATAAAATAAAACTCGCTATACCTGGCTCTGCATATTCATGCATTTATGCTCGTAGCCTATATCCGCATCCATAACCGTTTTTCATTTGTGTGTAGAAAGTGTGTGTAGAAAAAGCCACATACCCTACCATATTATATTACTTACACTAAAAAATACTAGACAATCTTATTTTTTTGCACATAAAGAAATAAAGAAGTCATTGCAATTGCCGGAAATACTAAGCCTACTAAAGGCACGAAAATAGAAGGTAAGTTTAAATCCGTCATGGAATAGGTGTCTCAATTCAAATTTACTATTTCTATCTAGTCGAAAAATATCTTAAGATTCTTATGATATAATTAAGTATATCTATTATAAGGAATATTGACTATTGTATTGTATTTTTTATTTTTAGTTTGAAAAATATTCTGTAAAAAAAATGAAAGGATAATAAGAAAATTCCAAAAAAGGAGAACTAATTAAAAAGATTTTATTTTGATTTTCCCATCCTCATGGCCTTTCTATCTTTCTAATCTAATTTGAAATTGGATTCAAAAGAAAGCGGTTAGAATTTACTTCCTGCATACATACTTCTCTAGAAGCGCATACAATAATGCGTGGTAAAGGCGGAAAAATAGTATATTCAATCAAAATCAAAGGGCAAATTATCTTACCTACTATAGATCCCCTACTACCCTCTTAGACTTTAAAAGGCGATATACCACCCAAAGAAAGGGTATGAAAATGCCGGGTGGAGTTAGCTTTTCGACGAAGACCTGTCCCGTGCAGCGAAGCCCTGTTAGTAAGACCCCCCGCAATAATGGATTATAGAAGAATATTATTCCAAATACTCCTCTGGACGCATATAGTAGCATTGCGATTCCGAATCTTTTTTATTTATGAATATGAACAGAAAAAATTCATTGTATCGTTGGGTCGGAGCGGAGGTTTGGTCCAGAAAAATTAGAAACAAAACGTCTACTCTACCGCATTGAAGTCTATAGCGCTGTATTTCCACGAAAGTATAATTCTTACCATCAGGATACGATCCTTTCTTTTGAACTAAACGTCTCTACGATGGGTCCAGGTTCTATGTCCAATCCCAAATCAAGGATTTCTCGCTCTTGATCGGAGTCATAAACTAAAAAAAAACTACCTTTTTATCCTTTTTCTCAAGGTTATAGAAAACTTCCTTATCTAGTTCTAGCATTTTGAAAAAAAAAAAATGCTTCTTTTTTTACACACAGTTCGAGTCACTTGTTGACTCACGATTACGCCTGTTAAAAGTTTCAAACGTCCTCTTTTTTGAAATTGAAAGAGAGTCCTATAAAAAGGTCTAACTTCCAAACTATGTCTTTTTTCATTCATTCTCCTTTAGTTTTTTTCTCTATCTAGAAGTGGAATAGAATAACCCGGTTGAAGGGTAATGATCATACGTCTGTAATGCATTGTATGGCCCAGAATAGGTCCTATTCTTCTACCTTTTCCAGGTAGTCGATGGCTATTCACAGCTACCACACCTTAACACCAAAGAAGAGTTCGACCCAATGCTTTATTTCTGTCTTAGTGAATCCCGATTCGACATTAAAAGTATATTGATTCTTTCCCAATAAACGAAGACTTTTTTCTGTAAATACTGCGTATTTGATTCCATTATCATTATCATATGATAATACTATATTTTATTATTTTATTATTTTATTTGTATTTCTTTATTGTATTATACCTTAATATATATATTCTAGATATATAGAATAGACGAATCTCAATTTGTCAAGTCTCATGATCATATCATGATCTATTTTTATTCGGCTCAATCTTTTTTTTCTAAAAAAGATTGAGCCGAGTTTAATTGCAATCAATTAGAAGAATAAAGAAGAATTACTGCATTTCATAACTGATTTTTTTCTCTTTTTATTTCGTTTCTTTTTTATTTATACCTTCTTTATCTTTAGTTTTATCTAGTTAATCAATAGTATCTACCGGCTCGAACTCGAATTTGATCGCCTTCCATACTTCACAAGCTGCGGCTAGTTCAGGACTCCATTTGCAAGCTGCTCGGATAATTTCATTACCTTCGCGAGCAAGATCGCGCCCTTCGTTACGAGCTTGTACACAGGCTTCTAAAGCCACTCGATTAGCTGCTGCACCAGGTGCATTTCCCCAAGGATGTCCTAAAGTTCCTCCACCAAATTGTAATACAGAATCGTCCCCAAAGATTTCGGTCAGAGCTGGCATATGCCAAACATGAATACCACCTGAAGCTACCGGTATAACACCTGGCATGGATACCCAGTCCTGAGTGAAAAAGATACCGCGAGCACGATCTTTTTCAATAAAATCATCGCGCAATAAATCAACAAAACCTAAAGTCATTTCGCGTTCCCCTTCTAACTTACCTACTACTGTACCGGAGTGGATATGATCTCCCCCAGACATACGCAATGCTTTAGCTAATACACGGAAATGCATACCATGATTTTTCTGTCTATCAATAACTGCATGCATTGCACGGTGAATGTGAAGAAGTAGGCCATTGTCGCGGCAATAATGAGCCAAAGTAGTATTTGCGGTGAATCCCCCAGTTAAGTAGTCATGCATTACAATAGGAACCCCTAATTCTCTTGCAAATACAGCTCTCTTAATCATTTCTTCACATGTACCCGCAGTCGCATTCAAGTAATGCCCCTTGATTTCACCGGTTTCGGCCTGTGATTTATAAATAGCTTCGGCACAAAAGACAAAACGGTCTCTCCAGCGCATAAATGGTTGTGAGTTTACGTTTTCATCATCTTTGGTAAAATCAAGTCCACCACGTAGACACTCATAACACGCTCTACCATAATTTTTTGCGGATAATCCCAATTTTGGTTTAATAGTACATCCCAATAAAGGACGACCGTACTTGTTCAACTTATCTCTTTCAACTTGGATACCATGAGGCGGGCCTTGGAAAGTTTTTGAATAAGTAGGGGGAATTCGTAGATCCTCCAAACGTAGAGCACGTAGGGCTTTGAAACCAAATACGTTACCTACAATGGAAGTAAACATGTTAGTAACGGAACCCTCTTCAAATAGGTCTAATGGATAAGCTACATAACAGATCCATTGGTTGTCTTCCCCAGCAACAGGCTCGATGTGATAGCATCGTCCTTTGTAACGATCAAGACTGGTAAGTCCATCAGTCCAAACAGTTGTCCATGTACCAGTAGAAGATTCGGCAGCTACTGCAGCCCCTGCTTCTTCGGGCGGAACCCCAGGCTGAGGACTTACTCGGAATGCTGCCAAGATATCAGTATCCTTAGTTTCATACTCTGGGGTGTAGTAAGTCAATTTATAATCTTTAACACCAGCTTGAAATCCAACACCTGCTTTAGTTTCTGTTTGTGGTGACATAAGTCCCTCCCTATAACTCTTGAATTAAGAATTCTCACAATAACAGGGTCTACTCGATGTTAATTAGGCGTAAATGAAACTTTAGCAAAAATCTCGTAAAACAAAAAGGATATTCAATTAATATAATATCAACTCATTAAAGAAAATTGAGGGCATGCTTAGGTTAATGAATATGTTTCATTCATATATAATGCGTACACCCTGTGTATGTTCTATCCTATAGGAATTCCAATATAGGAATTCGATAGGAATTGAGTTGTTGTTATGGTAAGTTAACACGGTTCGTTATTAAACCATGGATTTGATTTACCAAATCCATAATTATTGTATACTCTTTGATAGATATAGCGCAACCCAAATTAATTCCTAATCCTTATTTTACAAGTTCTTAATAGTTCTCTTTTCTTATTTTGAATGCAAATACCTAACTAAATACTAATAAAATTCTTTGTTGACAGCAATCTATGCTTCACAGTAGTATATATTTTGTATATCGAAGTCCTAGATAGGAAAGTAGAGTAGGCACAGATCCTCCACAAAAGGCAAAATGTATATGAAAAAAAAGATTGATTGAACTTTCCAATGGACTCATTCCATGAGTAAACGATTGAATGGGATTCGCTTGGGCAACGAAATCAAGTCCTGGTCCCCTTTTCTCTCTTATTGAATTAACTAATTCATTTCCTTTTTACTTTTGGATTTTTTTTGATTTGATTTGGCATTATTCAACAATAAAAAAAGAAAAATTTCGACAAATTCCTTTTTTTTAATTATGTGATAATTATGAGAACCAATCCTACTACTTCTCCTCCCGGGGTTTCCACAATTGAAGAAAAAAGTACAGGTCGTATCGATCAAATTATTGGACCCGTGCTGGATGTCACTTTTCCCCCAGGCAAGTTACCTTATATTTATAACGCTTTGGTAGTCCAGAGTAGAGACACTGCCGATAAGCAAATTAATGTGACTTGTGAGGTACAACAATTATTAGGAAATAATCGAGTTAGAGCTGTAGCTATGAGTGCTACGGACGGGTTGATGAGAGGAATGGAAGTGATTGACACGGGAGCTCCTCTCAGTGTTCCGGTCGGTGGAGCTACTCTCGGACGAATTTTCAACGTTCTTGGGGAGCCTGTTGACAATTTGGGTCCTGTAGATAGTAGTGCAACGTTCCCTATTCATAGATCTGCGCCTGCCTTTATCGAGTTAGATACGAAATTATCCATCTTTGAAACAGGTATTAAGGTCGTCGATCTTTTAGCTCCTTATCGACGTGGAGGAAAAATAGGACTATTTGGGGGGGCTGGAGTAGGTAAAACAGTACTGATCATGGAATTAATCAATAACATTGCTAAAGCTCATGGGGGCGTATCCGTATTCGGTGGAGTAGGGGAACGGACTCGTGAAGGAAATGATCTTTATATGGAAATGAAGGAATCCGGAGTAATTAATGAAAAAAATATTGAGGAATCAAAGGTAGCTCTAGTCTATGGCCAAATGAATGAACCACCGGGAGCTCGTATGAGAGTTGGTTTAACTGCCCTAACTATGGCGGAATATTTCCGAGATGTTAATAAGCAAGACGTGCTTTTATTTATCGATAATATCTTTCGTTTTGTTCAAGCAGGATCAGAGGTATCCGCTTTATTAGGGAGAATGCCCTCCGCAGTGGGTTATCAACCTACTCTTAGTACAGAAATGGGTTCTTTGCAAGAAAGAATTGCTTCTACTAAAAAGGGATCTATAACTTCGATTCAAGCAGTTTATGTACCTGCAGACGATTTGACCGACCCTGCCCCTGCCACAACATTTGCACATTTGGATGCTACTACCGTACTTTCCAGAGGATTAGCTTCCAAGGGTATTTATCCAGCAGTAGATCCTTTAGATTCAACCTCGACTATGTTACAGCCTCGGATCGTTGGCAACGAACATTATGAAACTGCGCAAAGAGTTAAGGAAACTTTACAACGTTACAAAGAACTTCAGGACATTATCGCAATTCTTGGCTTGGATGAATTATCGGAAGAGGATCGTTTAACTGTAGCAAGAGCAAGAAAAATTGAGCGTTTCTTATCACAACCGTTCTTTGTGGCAGAAGTTTTTACTGGTTCTCCAGGAAAGTATGTTGCTCTTGCGGAAACTATTAGGGGATTTCAACTAATCCTTTCCGGAGAATTAGACGGCCTACCTGAACAGGCTTTTTATTTGGTGGGTAACATCGATGAAGCTAGCACGAAAGCTATAACCTTAGAAGAGGAGAACAAATCGAAGAAATGAAATTAAATCTTTATGTACTGACTCCTAAGCGAATTATTTGGGATTGTGAAGTGAAAGAAATCATTTTATCCACTAATAGTGGCCAAATTGGCGTATTACCAAACCACGCCCCCATTAACACAGCAGTAGATATGGGTCCTTTGAGAATACGCCTCCTCAACGACCAATGGTTAACAGCGATTCTGTGGAGCGGTTTTGCGAGAATAGTTAATAATGAGATCATCATTTTAGGAAATGATGCGGAACTGGGTAGTGATATTGATCCGGAAGAAGCTCAAAAGGCACTTGAAATAGCCGAAGCTAACTTGAGTAAAGCTGAGGGTACGAAAGATTTGGTTGAAGCGAAGCTCGCTCTCAGACGAGCTAGGATACGAATCGAGGCTGTCAATTGGATTCCCCCATCCAATTGAAGACAATCCAGTGGTTTATAGTTGATACAAAGAAAAAGGGAAGAGGGGTAGAAAAAGTTATTAGATAGCGAAGCGAAGTAAGTCCAATGCTATCTAGTAATTTTTCTACCTACTTACCTACTATTGGATTTGAACCAATGACTCCCGCCGTATGAAAGCAATACTCTAACCACTGAGTTAAGTAGGCAATTTATCACCACAAAGGAAGACCCATTACTTCGATCGATTATATATTGAATCCCTTTTCTAAGCAATACCGCTCTGTTATTGGTCTGTTATATACTAAATACTAAACTAAATACTAAACAGATACAGATCAAAGGGGTATCCTCTGGCATTAGAAAATATTCATCTTGACAAGAAATTATCTATATGTTAAGATATCTCTGATAAGGGCTATAGCTCAGTTCGGTAGAGCAACTCGTTTACACGTGCGCCAATGCTTTTCAAAGGAGCTTATTATGCAATGAACATAATCGATCTTATTGCAAAATCAATGTCTTACTTCATAGATTCGAGAGAATAGGAGAACAGTAGCCTGACAAACAGTCGGTTCAGTCCGATTCAGGTGCCAATTCAGGTGCCTAATCAAATAGAACCCTTATGGATTTGCTAGTTGATAAGGTAAATATCCAGCCCACTAAATGCTAGGCGTAATGAGGATAAGGGCCTCCAAAAAACTTCTTTTCGTTCTATGAACTTTAAGGTGTATGAAGTCTCATAGTTAACTCTTGCAGTGGAACGATAGAGACTCCATTTCACTTAGGTTGATTTAATTTAGACCGGAGGCAGACCTAAGTCAAGGTAATCCTCCTTTGAAACACTTTGGTATTGCTCCTAGATAGATCATAATACAAAAAATCAATCAGAGCACAGGGAGCCATCTCATTATCTTTCCGTAAAGAAAAACTATGGTGGACTAACTGATCTTTAAATCAGTTTATGAAAGAGCCCAATGCAAAAAAATGCATGTTGGGTCTTTGAAACAGTTCAAATCATTTCGATAATAATCCGTTTGATCTGTTTTACCGAGAAGGTCTACGGTTCGAATCCGTATAGCCCTAATATGCCCTTTTTTAGATTTTAGGATCTCTATCCTATGTTTTCTTTAGTTTAGTATAGTTTTCATTTTCTCATTAGTATTTGTTTATAGACTGGATAGGCGCCTGCGACATAGAATAGAGATAAAAGCATTACCAAAGGCTCATTCATCGAAAATCAAAATCATACAGACAGGAAAAGAAAAACGAATTTCTATCAAATCAATAGAAGAAAGGATCCTTTCCCTGATTTGAATCCCGTCCTCCTTCAAATAGGATATCTCTAGACTTCCCTATAATAACTGCAATGATTTTATCCATTTTGCGAATTCCTACTTTGTTTTAAGTATATTTATTACTTTGTTTATAGATACATTATGTAAATTGATCAACTTTAAATAGAAAAAATAAAGTAAAGAGTAAATAAGAAAACAGAATATTCTGTCTCATAGTTCTGAAATAGAGTTCTTTATTTTTATTTTATAGTATTACTTCTCATTAATTATACTGCATAGATTAGTCCTACTATCTTAATTAGGTTCTAATTTAGTAGTATTCTCATTTTTATTTAATAGTCTCTTATTATTTTATTATTAAATATTAAATAAAGGATAGAGCTATTCTTTTTTCTAGAGATTCTAGAGAAAGCGAGACAAAGTGAAACGAGAAAGTTTTCTTTATATAAGAATTAGATCTACATACACCATATCTAAATAGAATGGAAATCCAAAAGAAAGGGAGTTGGGATTCCATTGGATGAATCTTTAAAGAAGATGCAGCACAGAGGAAACAAAGGCTAAACTTAAACTAAGCGCTTTTGTTTGAACAAAAAAGATTCTTGTTTCACCGAGGAAAAGAGAGAAGTTCTGGATAAATTGACAATGCTGAATTGAATTGACTAATTTAAGTTCCGCCTATTCCACATTAATGGGAGTACATTATGTTTCTGCTTCACGAATATGATATTTTTTGGACATTTCTAATAATAGCAAGCCTTATTCCTATTTTGGCATTTTCGATTTCAGGACTTTTAGCCCCGGTTAGTGAAGGACCAGAGAAGCTTTCTAGTTATGAATCGGGTATAGAACCCATGGGAGGGGCTTGGGTACAATTCCGAATACGCTATTATATGTTTGCGCTCGTTTTTGTTGTTTTTGATGTGGAAACCGTCTTTCTATACCCTTGGGCAATGAGTTTCGACGTATTGGGTGTATCCGTTTTTATCGAAGCTTTGATTTTCGTGCTTATCTTAGTTGTTGGTTTAGTTTATGCATGGCGAAAAGGAGCCTTGGAATGGTCTTAACTGAATATTTAGACAAAAAAAAAGAAGGAAAAGATTCTATTGAGACAGTTATGAATTTGATTGAGTTTCCCTTACTTGACCAAACAAGTTCCAATTCTGTTATTTCAACTACACCAAATGATCTTTCGAATTGGTCAAGACTCTCCAGTTTATGGCCCCTTCTATACGGTACCAGTTGTTGTTTCATTGAATTTGCTTCATTAATAGGCTCACGATTCGACTTTGATCGTTATGGATTGGTACCAAGATCAAGTCCTAGGCAAGCAGACCTAATTTTAACAGCCGGTACGGTAACAATGAAAATGGCTCCCTCTTTAGTGAGATTATACGAGCAAATGCCTGAACCAAAATACGTCATTGCTATGGGAGCCTGTACTATTACAGGGGGAATGTTCAGTACGGATTCCTATAGTACTGTTCGGGGAGTTGATAAGTTAATTCCTGTGGATGTCTACTTGCCGGGCTGCCCACCTAAACCGGAGGCAGTTATAGATGCCCTAACAAAACTTCGTAAGAAGATATCGCGAGAAATAGTTGAGGATCAAACTCTATCTCAAAATAAAAATAGATGTTTTACTACCAGTCACAAGCTTTATGTTAGGCGCAGTACTCATACAGGAACTTATGAGCAAGAATTGCTCTATCAATCACCATCTACATTAGATATATCTTCTGAAACTTTTTTCAAATCCAAAAGTTCAGTACCTTCCTACAAATTAGTGAATTAGGAGAGGGGCTCTTTTGTGTAGAAAAATAAAAAGCAGGGCAATCTTTCAAACTTGCATCCGAAATGTGAAATATTTATACAAAGAGGGAGAGATGAAGACAATGCAGCAGGGTTGGTTATCTAATTGGCTAGTCAAACATGAGGTGGTTCATAGATCTTTGGGCTTTGATCACCGAGGAATAGAGACTTTACAAATAAAAGCAGGGGATTGGGATTCCATTGCTGTCATTTTATATGTATATGGTTACAATTATTTACGCTCCCAATGTGCTTATGATGTAGCACCCGGTGGATCTTTAGCTAGCGTGTATCATCTTACGAGAATACAATATGGTATAGATAATCCAGAAGAAGTCTGCATAAAAGTCTTTGCCCAAAAGGATAATCCTAGAATTCCGTCTGTCTTCTGGATTTGGAGAAGTGCCGATTTTCAAGAACGCGAATCTTATGATATGGTGGGAATCTCTTATGATAATCATCCGCGCCTTAAACGTATCCTAATGCCTGAAAGTTGGATAGGCTGGCCCTTACGTAAGGATTATATAACCCCCAATTTTTATGAAATACAAGATGCTCATTGAATGATAAGAAATTCATGCTCACTTATACAACACAACTCCAGATTTTATTCAAGTCAAGGAATATTTTTAGGTTCTTTTCCTAGATGAAACGGAATACCTATTTATAATTAATTCCTAATTATACAAAAGCATTCCAGATAGACTGAGCAAAAAAAGGGTTTCATTTGGATTCCCCTATTTTGAAAATCGCATATTAATTTCCTTCATATGAACAGAAAAATAGGATGACTCAAAGAAGTTCTCTACCAGGAACTTTGTACCGCGCACATTACTTAGCACAACTAGGAAAATAAGATAAGATAAAGATAAGCAAGACTAAAAAAATATTCGTCGGAATAGCGGAATACAAAATTAAGAAACGCAAAAAAATAAAGGGGAATCTCACCCCCTTCTTTATCATAAAGAAAAGATATATTTTAAAACTTCTTTAAAAAGAAAAAGAAGTGCCTCTATATTTATATTATAGATTTATCCACTTAGATGAATAAATATTATTAATGAATATGTATCACAATCCATCTCGAGGTATTTGGATCAATACCTATTCGGTGGATCTTTTTTTTTTTTTTCTCTGCCAGGAACCAGATTTGAACTGGTGACACGAGGATTTTCAGTCCTCTGCTCTACCAACTGAGCTATCCTGACCTTTTCTTGTGCATCATCCTAGTAGAGTATTTGTATCTATGTCAATTAAAAGGACTAAAAATTAATTAAAGTATTTCAAATTTTAAATTTGAAAATGGGGGGGGTAGTCCTATGCATTGTGCATGGTTTACTTAAATAAAACTTAAAAATAGAGTGAATAACCAAGATTTCTTGCCGATACTCTAATAAAAAAGAAATCTATTCAATGAATAGGATAAGATCCATTGAGTTCTCTTCGCATTCCTTTGTGAAAGAGTAGAATGAGAAAGCTAATGAATCTTAAACCCATTGCATTGATAAAAAGAAAAAAAAGTGCATTGATAAAAAGAAAAAAAAAAAGAGGATAAATAATAATAATATAGTATAGTTAGGGAATAAAAGAGGATTTGGGGATAGAGGGACTTGAACCCTCACAACTTATAAAGTCGACGGATTTTCCTTTTACTAGAAATTTCATTGTTGTCAGTATTGACATGTAGAATGGGACTCTCTCTTTGTCCTCGTCCGATTAATCCACTTTTTTAAAGATCTCGAAAACTTTGAATTTTAATTGAAGAATTTGATTATTCAATATTCGATTGGAGTGGATTCACAATAATGAAAAAAAAAAATTATGATATGAGTTTTTTATTTCATAATCATTATCATTTCTAATTTCATTTTTAAAAAAGATAAAGAACCTATATTATAATTAGAATATAATATGAGTTCTGTGATTAATCGTTTGCTATGTCAGTATCTATACGTGTTTATTAAATGTATAAGGTATAAAACCCCTCTTTCTCTAATTTAGAACTAGAAGGAATTCCACTAACAACACAACGTAATTAACTCGATTCGTTAGAACAGCTTCCATTGAGTCTCTGCACCTATCCTTTTCCTTTGTATTCTAGTTCGAGAACCCCTTGTTTTCTCAAAACACGGATTTGGCTCAGGATTGCCCTTTTTTAATTCCAGGGTTTCTCTGAATTTGGAAGTTACCACTTAGCAGGTTTCCATACCAAGGCTCAATACAATCAAGTCCGTAGCGTCTACCGATTTCGCCATATCCCCATTTCCCTCTTCTTTGAGACCAGGATTCCTTGTGTAATTTCATCCATCTCTTAGTTTTTTTTTTGAATCATTGAGTTCATCACTCAACGTAGTCTAGCAGTTCAGTTCGACTCTATTTGAGAGACCTCGCTTGCTTATTGCAATTCAGAATTGAATTGATTCTATCCTTGATGTATTTGCAATTCAATCCGAATCAATATATCCAAAAGTTTTTATCTCCCCCACCTCCCGTCTTACTTTTTTATAGTATTCAAAATTATACTATAACGCTTGATATTTATTCTTTTTTTCTAATCAGAATTAGCAATTTTATTTACTCTGACTCTATGTTCCCCTTAGTGAAATATTAATCCTCAAATTATTAACAAATAATAAAGTCTATAATGATCGAATGAAAATACCAATAAATTCTATAATTTTATTTTTTAATATCCTATAGTTAAGCATATCAAGCTAACTTTATCTTTAAGAAGTTTTAGTATTTTTTTATTTTTATAAGTATAACTTCAAATTTAGAACTAGTTAATAGCTAAGATTAATAACTAATATCTGAGATTTTACGGATTTCCTATACTATACCTATTTCTATTTGTTACACTATTTCCGTTATGTAAGCCCACTTAGCTCAGAGGTTAGAGCATCGCATTTGTAATGCGAGGGTCATCGGTTCAAATCCGATAGTCGGCTTTTTTTTCTCTATCGATGTTCTACGAACAAGAATCTCTTTTTTTCCGAATTAAATGGAGAATCCAGGATCTTTTATGTTTTTTACCTTACAATTTTGCTAGATACAAAACAATAAAATAAATAATATATATACAAAAAAAAAAGATTTTGATGAAATTCCATTTTTTGGGGTACTTTAGTTGATTTTACTCTGTTTATCCTGTAGTTTAATTCAGTTTTAATTTCGATGTATTCTGTAATGTAAATACAATGAAATTAATTGTGTAAAATGAAATTTCAATAAAATAAAAAAAGGAGTCTTCATGTCCCGTTATCGAGGACCTCGTTTAAAAAAAATACGCCGTCTGGGAGCTTTACCAGGACTCACTAGAAAAACACCTAAATCCGGAAGTAATCTTAAAAAAAAATTCAATTCTGGGAAAAAGGAGCAATATCGTATTCGTCTTCAAGAAAAACAGAAATTGCGTTTTCATTATGGTCTGACAGAACGACAATTACTTAGATATGTACATATCGCTGGAAAAGCAAAAAGGTCAACAGGCCAGGTTTTACTACAATTACTTGAAATGCGTTTGGATAATATCCTTTTTCGATTGGGTATGGCTTCAACCATTCCTGGGGCCCGCCAATTAGTCAACCATAGACATATTTTAGTTAATGGTCGTATAGTCAATATACCAAGTTTTCGTTGCAAACCCCGAGATATTATTACTACGAAAGATAACCAAAGATCAAAAGGTCTGGTTCAAAATTATATTGCTTCATCGGACCCGGGGAAATTGCCAAAGCATTTGGCGATTGACACGTTGGAATATAAAGGACTAGTAAATAAAATCCTAGATAGGAAGTGGGTCGGTCTCAAAATAAATGAGTTGTTAGTTGTAGAATATTACTCTCGTCAGACTTGAACTTAACGAAAAAAGGAAAGGTTCATAGAATTTTCTTCCCCTTCCCCTTTCCCCGAACTAAATCGCCCTAAGACCATTACCATTAATTTGTATTTTCCCATCAACTAGCTAAAATTGATTAACCCTAGGATTAGGATCCTTTTTTCTTTTTTCCTCTATGTGTATTTTACATACCACAGTAATTTGCTATAGAGAATTTCTAATTTCTATTAAATCAAAATAAGATAATATAAGATATTATATTATTGCTGGAAAAAATTGTTATTTGATTTGATACATTGTGATCCTTAACGTTGATGAATTAAGAAAAACGGAAAGAGAGGGATTCGAACCCTCGGTAAACAAAAGTCTACATAGCAGTTCCAATGCTACGCCTTGAACCGCTCGGCCATCTCTCCTACATAACTTATTATGGAAAATAAACTGAGTGAATAGCGAGTTTTCTTATTCCTGCAGTACAGGTACAACCGCAACCACTCGGGGGTTCCATAGTTCTATTGGAAAAATTCCTTTTGATCTAAGTGGAAGGATACAGGATTTTTTACTAGAAATTGCGCTCGCTATAAAATAAAAGTTTTAATTTGGGTTTTCCCGCAACTAAAGAAAAAGAAAATGGAAGAATTCTTCTTATTGCATAATAAAATAAAGAAACCTTAGAATTCCGTTTGCATAAGATACGCTACACCATACTATCGAAATCAAAAATAGGGTATGAGACAATTAATAACTTTGAAAACACGAAATAGTTGATAACATAAGTTGTTGTTCAGAAATAGGAAAGTGGAATGAAATCCAGTCTTAGTCAAATATTTCATATCTCTTCGTGTCCAAGCAGAAGGAAAAGGATACAATTTGAGCTGAGCGGAAAATCCATATCTCTCTTATCCATTTAAAGCATATGGATTTAGAGTAGAGCATATGGATCAATCTATTTATAATTATAAGAATCGAATGTGTTTGTTTTTATGTTATTTTGTGAAGGAATGAAAACAATTCTATATAGAATGGGTTGGGAATTATGCCTAGATCCCGTGGAAATGGAAATTTCATTGATAAGACCTCCTCAATTGTAGCCAATATTTTATTGCGAATAATTCCGACAACCTCAGGAGAAAAAAAGGCATTTACTTATTATAGAGATGGTGCGATTTGACTCTTTTTTTTGCTTTTTTTTAGCCCTACCTATACCTCAGTCTTACGAAAAAGAGAGGGGGGTTGGCATAGAGAGAACCAAATTTGTAAAGCAAACAAACCCACGCTTCGGGAAGGTGAGGCGAACTAACAATTCCTTCCGTCGTGTATCCTCGATTGATGCGGCTTCAGATACTTCAATTGTAGATTTGAGTATTGAGCGAAAGGTTACACCTACAGGATATGGTATGGTATGGATTACAGGCCAATCCTACTCTATTAGTATCCGTAGGCAGCATAGGGGAGAAAAGCACTACACCTAGAAATAGGAATCAACAAGAGAAAAACTTTGTTAGAAATTACCCCTTTCCTGATCGGTATCAGGGCTGGGAAGAATGGTTGGGATAACAAACAACCATCAGGTTTGTACTTTGGATACCCCTATAACCATCAAAGATCGTTGAAGTAGCTAATTCCTCTAAATAGGAGGCGTTGAGAACAAAGAAATTATTGGAGCTATCGTTTTCCTCTAGCATTAATAGAATTCATTGGTGTTAAGAAAAACCTCTTGTGGGAAGGTTGGCTAGAGATTTCTTGGAAAAATACCAGCCCCTTTCGGTTCATAATGAGACGGGACTAATTCTATTTTGATTCTATAGATTATTTCGCTTAGTACTATTATGTACAGAAGGGAGGAGCCGTATGAGATGAAAACCTCATGTACGGTTTTGGAACGGAGATTTTTTGAATAGAATGAACGACCGTAACGGATGTTGGCTCAATCCGAAGGAAATTATGCGGAAGCTTTGCAAAATTATTATGAAGCTACGCGACTAGAAATCGATCCCTATGATCGAAGTTATATACTCTATAACATAGGCCTTATACACACAAGCAATGGAGAGCATACAAAGGCTTTGGAATATTATTTCCGGGCACTAGAACGAAACCCCTTCTTACCGCAAGCTTTTAATAATATGGCCGTGATCTGTCATTACGTGCGACTATCTCCACTATAGAAAGAAAAAAAAAAAAGAGAGGATCAAATTTTCTAGTAAATACTAGAAAAAAAGGGCTTTCTACATAGGGATCGTAAAAACAACGATTTTTCCCTATCAGCTGTAGGAAGGAAGGACACTTCACGAGAATCAAAAAACGAAGAAAGTATGGCCTATACTACTACTCTATGGATAAAGTTTCTCAAATTGATAGAGAAAGCACCGTAAAGATCAATTAGTGAGCGACTGGGTCGATACAACTAAAAAAAACTGCTTACTTATCCCATGATATGGGGCAAAATTTAGGAATCCGCTTATGTAATAGAGCCGATCCACTAAGGGATTAAGCAGCGGTGTAGTATCAGATCCCAAAGATAGTAAGTTCTTTTTTCTTTCTTATGGAAAAAAGTCTTTTTCAAGGATTCTATAGAGATTTCATATATGAAACCGGGATAGTTACCTCTCAGAAAATTTGAACGAAGGCTCTATATCTATCTATGCTTCATTCTTCTGAAGGTGGGAAAAAAGATCAAACTGATTATTGATAAAAATTAGGGTTTGAAACTTAGGTAATTAATTTCTTCTGCTTAACCCAAGAACAAATTGGATCGATTTTTGATAAATCGAATTCAGTTAAGATAGGGGAAATTCAGATAGCAATTTCTGAGCCGTATGAGGTAGGAAACTCTCAAGTACGGTTCTAAGGGAAGGAACTTCCTATTCCGACCGAGGAGAACAGGCCATTCTACAGGGTGATTCGGAAATTGCGGAAGCTTGGTTTGATCAAGCTGCTGAATATTGGAAACAAGCTATAGCGCTTACTCCGGGAAATTATATTGAAGCACAGAACTGGTTGAAGATTACGAAGCGCTTTGAATTTGAATAAGACCATGCTCCTTCTTTTTCATAAAATGGGTGGTTTGGTTGTTGATCCATTAATCAAATAAATTAGGTCGTAAGATCGAATCAAGAATTTCATTATATCCATTTCTTATACCTTCTATTTTATATGATATTTCATAAGAATAAACCATAGGGATAGGGTCTAGAATAGAAGTAATAAAGTGAATAAAAAGAGGGGGCAATCTAAATATTGCTAATATATTAGGACCATCTTATTAATAATTCTAATGAGTTATCTTGGAATTTAGAATCAAATAAAAAACCCTATATTATGCTCAAGGAAAGTAGATATAGATAGGAGCTTATGCCCTCAAAAAAAATACACTAGTTTCTTAAATTAAAAATAAAAAAGATTTTTTTCTTACGTCGAGAAATATTTGTTTTTCAAGATAAACAATGTCCGTTAGGCACCTAATCTTTATGTCATAATAGACCCGAACACTTGCCTCGGATTGACTTCAATATATAATTGCTCCAGTGAATAACTAAAAAAAAAATAGAAGGATGGTAGATAGTAAAGAAAAGAACTAATCACAATATCTATCTTTCAAAATCTATCTTTCAAAATCTATCTTTCAAAATATATATCTTTCAAAGATTCACTAAAAAGACAGTTGGCGGGTCTCTTTGTATGTCTTGTCCGGAAAGAGGAGGACTTAATGATTATTCGTTCGCCGGAACCAGAAGTAAAAATTGTTGTGGATAGGGATCCTGTAAAAACATCTTTTGAGGAATGGGCCAGACCCGGCCATTTCTCAAGAACACTAGCTAAGGGCCCTGATACTACCACTTGGATCTGGAACCTACATGCTGATGCTCACGATTTCGATAGTCATACTGGTGATTTGGAGGAGATTTCTCGAAAAGTCTTTAGTGCTCATTTCGGGCAACTTTCCATTATCTTTCTTTGGTTGAGTGGCATGTACTTTCATGGCGCCCGTTTTTCCAATTATGAAGCATGGCTAAGTGATCCTACTCACATTGGACCCAGTGCTCAGGTAGTTTGGCCTATAGTAGGGCAAGAAATATTGAATGGTGATGTAGGCGGGGGTTTCCGAGGAATCCAAATAACCTCTGGTTTTTTTCAGCTTTGGCGAGCATCTGGAATAACTAGTGAATTACAACTCTATTGTACTGCAATTGGTGCATTGATTTTTGCAGCGTTAATGCTTTTTGCTGGTTGGTTCCATTATCACAAAGCCGCTCCCAAATTGGCCTGGTTCCAAGATGTAGAATCCATGTTGAATCACCACTTAGCGGGATTATTAGGACTTGGGTCTCTTTCTTGGGCGGGGCACCAAATTCATGTATCTTTACCAATTAACCAATTTCTTGACGCTGGGGTGGATCCTAAAGAGATACCACTTCCTCATGAATTTATCTTGAATCGGGACCTTTTGGCTCAACTTTATCCTAGTTTTGCCGAAGGAGCAACCCCTTTTTTCACTTTAAATTGGTCCAAATACGCAGAATTTCTGACTTTTCGCGGAGGACTAGATCCAGTAACCGGTGGTCTCTGGCTGACCGATATTGCGCACCATCATTTAGCTATTGCTATTCTTTTCCTAATCGCAGGTCATATGTATAGGACCAATTGGGGTATTGGCCATGGACTTAAAGATATTTTGGAGGCTCACAAGGGCCCATTTACAGGACAAGGCCATAAGGGTCTTTATGAAATCTTAACAACGTCATGGCATGCTCAATTATCTCTTAACCTAGCTATGCTAGGCTCTACAACCATTGTTGTAGCTCATCATATGTATTCTATGCCTCCCTATCCATACCTAGCTACTGACTATGGTACACAACTTTCCTTGTTCACACACCACATGTGGATTGGCGGATTTCTAATAGTCGGTGCTGCTGCACATGCAGCAATTTTTATGGTAAGAGACTATGATCCAACTACTCGATACAACGATCTATTAGATCGCGTCCTTAGACACCGCGATGCAATCATATCCCACCTTAACTGGGTATGTATATTTCTAGGTTTTCACAGTTTTGGCTTGTACATTCATAATGATACCATGAGTGCTTTAGGCCGTCCACAAGATATGTTTTCGGATACTGCCATACAATTACAACCTATCTTTGCTCAATGGGTACAAAATATCCATGCTACTGCGCCTGGCGTAACAGCTCCTGGTGCAACAACAAGTACTAGCTTAACGTGGGGAGGCGGCGAGTTAGTAGCAGTAGGTGGCAAAGTGGCTTTGTTACCTATTCCATTAGGAACCGCAGATTTTTTAGTCCATCACATTCATGCATTTACCATACATGTGACTGTATTAATACTTTTGAAAGGTGTTTTATTTGCTCGGAGTTCCCGTTTGATACCCGATAAAGCAAATCTAGGTTTTCGCTTTCCTTGCGATGGGCCTGGCCGAGGGGGAACATGTCAAGTATCCGCCTGGGATCATGTTTTCTTAGGTTTATTCTGGATGTACAATGCAATTTCGGTAGTCATTTTCCATTTCAGTTGGAAAATGCAGTCGGATGTTTGGGGTACTATAAGTGATCAAGGGGTGGTAACTCATATTACAGGGGGAAACTTTGCACAGAGTTCCATTACGATTAATGGGTGGCTTCGAGATTTCTTGTGGGCACAGGCATCGCAAGTCATTCAGTCTTATGGTTCTTCATTATCTGCATATGGTCTTTTTTTCTTAGGTGCTCATTTTGTCTGGGCCTTCAGTTTAATGTTTTTATTCAGCGGCCGTGGTTATTGGCAAGAACTCATTGAATCTATCGTTTGGGCTCATAACAAATTAAAAGTTGCTCCTGCTACTCAGCCTAGAGCCTTGAGCATTATACAAGGACGCGCTGTAGGAGTAACCCATTACCTTCTGGGTGGAATTGCCACGACATGGGCATTCTTCTTAGCGAGAATTATTGCAGTAGGATAGTGGCTAGGAGGATTTGAAAGGCATTATGGAATTAAGATTTCCCAGGTTTAGCCAAGGCTTAGCTCAGGACCCCACTACTCGTCGTATTTGGTTTGGTATTTGATTTCGAAAGTCATGATGATATTACTGAAGAACGTCTTTATCAGAACATTTTTGCTTCTCACTTTGGGCAATTAGCAATAATCTTTCTATGGACGTCCGGAAATCTGTTTCATGTAGCTTGGCAAGGAAATTTTGAATCATGGATACAGGATCCTTTACACGTAAGACCTATTGCTCATGCGATTTGGGATCCTCATTTTGGTCAACCCGCTGTGGAAGCCTTTACTCGAGGAGGTGCTGCTGGTCCAGTGAATATTGCTTATTCTGGAGTTTATCAGTGGTGGTATACAATAGGATTACGCACCAATGAGGATCTTTATACTGGAGCTCTTTTTCTATTATTTCTTTCTACGCTGTCCTTAATAGCGGGTTGGTTACATCTACAACCCAAATGGAAACCAAGCCTTTCGTGGTTCAAAAACGCGGAATCTCGTCTCAATCATCATTTGTCAGGACTTTTCGGGGTAAGTTCTTTGGCTTGGACAGGACATTTAGTTCATGTTGCTATTCCCGCATCCAGGTGGGAGTACGTTCGATGGAATAATTTCTTAGATGTATTACCCTATCCCCAGGGGTTGGGACCCCTTTTGACGGGTCAATGGAATCTTTATGCCCAAAACCCTGATTCGAGTAATCATTTATTTGGTACCGCTCAAGGAGCGGGAACTGCCATTCTAACTCTTCTTGGGGGATTCCATCCACAAACACAAAGTTTGTGGCTGACCGATATGGCTCACCATCATTTAGCTATTGCATTTATTTTTCTCATTGCCGGTCACATGTATCGAACTAACTTCGGAATTGGGCACAGTATTAAAGATCTTTTAGAAGCGCATACTCCTCCGGGGGGTCGATTAGGGCGTGGGCATAAGGGCCTTTATGACACAATCAACAATTCGATTCATTTTCAGTTAGGTCTTGCTCTAGCTTCTTTAGGGGTTATTACTTCCTTAGTAGCTCAACATATGTACTCTTTACCTCCTTATGCATTCATAGCACAAGACTTTACTACTCAAGCTGCTTTATATACTCATCACCAATATATTGCAGGGTTCATCATGACAGGGGCTTTTGCTCATGGAGCTATTTTTTTCATTAGGGATTACAATCCGGAACAGAATGAGGATAATGTATTGGCAAGAATGTTAGACCATAAAGAAGCTATCATATCTCATTTAAGTTGGGCTAGCCTCTTTCTAGGATTCCATACCTTGGGCCTTTATGTTCATAACGACGTCATGCTTGCTTTTGGTACTCCAGAAAAGCAAATCTTGATCGAACCTATATTTGCCCAATGGATACAATCTGCTCATGGCAAGACGACATATGGGTTCGATATACTCTTATCTTCAACGAATGGCCCCGCTTTCAATGCGGGTCGAAGCCTATGGTTGCCCGGATGGTTGAATGCTGTTAATGAGAATAGTAATTCGCTTTTCTTAACAATAGGACCTGGGGATTTCTTGGTTCATCATGCTATTGCTCTAGGTTTGCATACAACTACATTGATTTTAGTAAAGGGCGCTTTAGATGCACGCGGTTCCAAATTAATGCCAGATAAAAAGGATTTTGGATATAGTTTTCCTTGTGACGGCCCAGGGCGCGGCGGTACTTGTGATATTTCTGCTTGGGACGCATTTTATTTGGCAGTTTTCTGGATGTTAAATACCATTGGGTGGGTTACTTTTTATTGGCATTGGAAACATATCACATTATGGCAGGGCAACGTTTCACAATTTAATGAATCCTCCACTTATTTGATGGGATGGTTAAGAGATTACCTATGGTTAAACTCTTCACAACTTATCAATGGATATAATCCTTTTGGGATGAATAGTTTATCGGTATGGGCGTGGATGTTCTTATTTGGACATCTTGTTTGGGCTACTGGATTTATGTTCTTAATTTCCTGGCGGGGGTATTGGCAGGAATTAATTGAGACTTTAGCATGGGCTCATGAACGCACACCTTTAGCTAATTTAATTCGCTGGAGAGATAAGCCCGTGGCTCTTTCCATTCAAGCAAGATTGGTTGGATTAGCTCACTTTTCCGTGGGTTATATATTCACTTATGCAGCTTTCTTGATTGCCTCAACATCAGGCAAGTTTGGTTAATTTAGTTTGTTTTTTTGTACTGTATCAGCACCTAGTTCATTACTCTTGATAGAGAGGGAGGATCTGCCTTTTTAGATTTCTTTTTCTATTTATTTTTCCATCTAGGATTAGAACCGTATACTTGGTAATAATAGCAACGACACATTATGGCAAAAAAAAGTTTGATTCAGAGGGAGAAGAAGCGGCAGAAATTAGAACAGAAATATCATTTGATTCGTCAATCTTTAAAAAAAAAGATAAGAAGCAAAGTTTCTCCCTTGAGTTTGAGTGAAAAAACGAAAATGCGAGAAAAATTGCAATCCCTACCGCGTAATAGTGCACCTACACGCCTTCATCGACGTTGTTTTTTGACCGGAAGACCTAGAGCTAACTATCGACATTTTGGGCTATCCGGACACGTACTTCGAGAAATGGTTTATGAATGTTTGTTACCGGGTGCAACAAGATCCAGTTGGTAAGGATAAAATACCCTTTCGTATTTGTATGGATTTCTGGAATTGATAATCATAGAGGAGCCCTCTTTACCATTCTGTATAAATGGACTATTCTATTTGTATAGATATTGGTAGAGGGGCGTATCCAACCCTCTTTTATCCACTAGTTACCCCTCTTTAGTTTAAGAGTATAGAGCAGTTTGGTAGCTCATAAGGCTCATAACCTTGGGGTTGCGGGTTCGATTCCCACTACCGCCTCCATACTCCTTCTTTATGATATATGCATGATATAATATATACATCATGCATTTGTATCTGGATTTTTTGATTTCCTAAAAGAGTTTTGGTCTAACAGTTTTTTCTCGGAAGAAGCAAAAAAATAAAAGAAAGAATAAAATATGAAAGAAAAGCGTCCATTGTCTAATGGATAGGACAGAGGTCTTCTAAACCTTTGGTATAGGTTCAAATCCTATTGGACGCAATCTTATTTCTATCTATTCTTTAAATAACTATACTAAACTAAAAACAAAGAAAACTTTTTTGCATGATTCAAATGAAAAAGCTTTCTCAACGATTCCTATTCTACTAACAAGAGTAGACATGCAAAATTTATTTGTTACTGAAGAGAAAACCGTTCCAGCTGTTCCTGAATAGCTTCCTTCAAAAGGATTTCCGCTTGCTCGGTGAATGTCTTGCTAGAAGATATAATTTCTTGGAATTGAGGTTTAGTATCTTTTAGATGTTTACGTAACTCATCCAGAAATTTATTTACCTGTTCAATTTCTAACGAATCAAGATATCCTCTTGTTCCGGTATAAATAGTAGCTATCTGCTCTTCCACTGGGAGAGGATTTGCCTGGGATTGTTTAAGCAATTCCCTTAATCGTCGACCCCTTGCCAATTGATTCTGACTTGTTTTATCGAGAGCAGAGGCGAATTGTGCAAAGGCTTGTAACTCTGCGAATTGCGCTAGTTCCAATTTTGATTTGCCAGCTACTTGTTTCATGGCTTTAATTTGAGCCGCGGATCCTACTCTGGAAACAGAAATACCCACATTAATAGCGGGTCGAATTCCGGCATTGAATAGATCCGCAGATAAGAATATTTGTCCATCTGTAATGGAGATTACATTAGTAGGAATATAGGCGGAAACGTCTCCAGATTGAGTCTCAACTATTGGTAAAGCGGTCATACTTCCTTCGCCTAAAAGAGAATTTAATTTAGCGGCTCTTTCTAAAAGGCGTGAATGCAAATAAAAAACATCCCCTGGATAAGCCTCACGTCCGGGAGGTCTTCTTAATAGAAGGGACATTTGGCGATAAGCTTGTGCCTGTTTGGAGAGATCATCATAAATTATTAAAGTATGCCGTTCGCGGTACATAAAATACTCAGCCAGGGCTGCTCCCGTATAAGGAGCGAGGTATTGTAATGTAGCAGGTGAATCCGCCATTTCAGCTACTACAATAGTGTATTCCATGGCCCCCTCCTCATGGAAAGTAGTTACTACTTGAGCTACGGAGGATGCTCTTTGACCGATAGCTACATAAACACATATTACACCTTGCCCTTTTTGATTGAGAATTGTATCTGTGGCTACTGCTGTTTTGCCAGTCTGTCTGTCCCCAATAATTAACTCTCGCTGACCGCGCCCTATAGGGATCATCGAATCGATAGCAATAAGCCCTGTTTGAAGAGGTTCGTATACGGAACGCCTGGAAATTATACTTGGAGCAGGAGATTCAATTAAGCGAGATTCGGAAGCTATAATTTCGCCTTTCCCATCAATAGGTTTAGCCAGAGCATTTACAACACGACCCAAGTAAGCCTCACTCACGGGTATCTGAGCAATTCTTCCTGTTGCTTTTACAAAACTTCCCTCTTGTATCATCAACCCATCGCCCATTAATACAATCCCAACATTTTTGGATTCCAAATTCAGAGCAATACCCCTAGTACCTTCTGCAAATTCGACTAATTCACCTGACATTATTTCACCAAGACCTATAATACGAGCAATCCCATCCCCCACTTGAACTACGCGACCTATATTCTCAATCCCTACTTTCCTATTATATTGTTCAATACGTTCGCGGAGAATTTTATGAATTTCGTCGACTCGAAGGGTTGCCATTAGTGTTTCTTGACTCTTTTTTCGGAAGCAAGGGGAAAAATAATGCCTAAATTCTAAACGAAAGTAGAAGTTCAAGGCCTAATTAATTTAATTATTTCTTCCATTCCAGGGACCCGAGAATGCCAATATTAGCACGAATCGTACGGAAATGTAACTCGGTATTCAAACAACTATTCAGAGTTCCTAGAGCTCCTTGTACGGCCTGTTGGAAAACCCGCTGTCGGACCTGATTCATTGCCCTTTGTTTTTCAAAATAAAGGGTTTCGTTTTTAGACTTTTCCAATTGTTCCAAACTAATAGAAGTAGCATTAATCAAATTTGCTTTTTCTCGTTCTATCTCAGAGTATCCATTCATTCGATACTCATCCGCTTCTAGTTCGACTTTCTGTAATCGAATCCGAGCTTTTTCGAGTTGCTCAATGGTCCCTCTACGCAATTCTTCTGAATTTCGAATAGTACTCAAGATCCTCTGTTTTCGATTATCTAATAAATCTTTTAATGAAAGTAGATTATTTTGTAAGTTTACAACTTTTATGATCTCTTCCCGAACCAAACATGAATCTTTCGATTCATTTGGCTCTCACGCTCCTTTTTTTTTTTCTATAGCTATTTCCATATCTTTTTTTTAAGTAATGAGCCTATCCTCTATCTTCTTTTTTATGTTTATATTTCAATATACCGAAACCTATATAAGACTAGATAAATATTAAGAGGACTCTTCCGCCTAGATAAAAATATATCATGGTCAGCAAAGTTGTTTCTTTATTTTTATTTGCCCTCTAGTTAATAATTTCAATTTCATTAAGAAAAACTAACTAAATAAATGGAAAATGAAAATTAATAGAATTCTTTTTTATTTTTTTTTTCTTCAAATCCAAAAAATTTCTCTTTTTTATACATAGGTCGTCGATTCGGCATTGGTTAAAAAAGGGCAGGGTGCCCCCTTTTTTTTCTAGTAAATAGTTCAAACCATTTTATCGATATGAGTGTTCTATATCAGATAAATTTTACATTAGCTATTTCCCGTTTAAATTGGTACTAATACTAATATAGTTGTAGAAAGAGTACCTCTTTTTGCCTGGACTTCAAGCAGTTTAGCTTTAACCGTGTTAATGGTCTCACATTCTTGGTTTATAGAGAATCAAAGTTGATTTACCAATGAGTCGCGAAATGCTATGGTTCTTCCATATGATTTCTGAATTTATTCAGAAGTAATTCGTCGAGATCGTGCACCCTTTTCTTATTTATCCGAAAAATACTAAAAAATATTATAAAGTGCAGCCGGATAGATCCAATCTATTCTTGAAATAGACAACTCGCACACACTCCCTTTCCAAAAAAAATCAAAACACCAACCACTACAGTTAGATTTATTAGATTTGTTGCTAAAATATCGGTATTAAGCCCGAAACTGCCAGCGGATGGCCAGTGAGCTAAAAAAACGAAAGAATGGGTTACATTTTTCATATGCTCTCCTCTTATAGATAGGACGAACAAAGAACAAAGTTTTTCGATCACTTACTTCGCTCGCCCTTTTTTGATCGGTTTTTTTAATGCAAATAGATTCAATCTAGTAATTTCTTTTAGATTAAGTCTTACGTCTTGTTTGACCGGTGAAAGACTTCCTTTGTTGAAATGTTCTGTTCCCAAAATTCCTAAAATAAAAGGAAAAAACTTTCCACTTTCCTAAACTAAGGACGGGAAATAAGAAGGTGAGCATATCTTCTAAATTAATAATACTCAACTCAGCCCTTCCTAGAATGGGGTATTATCTGTCCCGATAAATAGATAATTCCAGGAGTAATAAATAGGAGTAAATTAAATAAAGTATTGATATAATTGGAATTGTGGAAGCAAATACCAATTTACTAAAAAAAGAAAAAAGTATCTAATCGAAATCGAAAGAATTTTTTTTTTAAGATTAAACAAAAGGGTTCGCAAATAAAAGCGCTAGTGCCACAACTAGTCCATAAATTGTTAAAGCTTCCATAAAAGCTAGACTAAGCAATAAAGTACCTCGTATTTTACCTTCTGCTTCTGGCTGTCTCGCAATACCTTCTACAGCTTGTCCTGCAGCAGTACCTTGACCAACTCCAGGTCCAATAGAAGCAAGCCCTACGGCCAATCC
The DNA here is from genome assembly GCF_056163025.1 of Triticum urartu. NCBI lineage: Eukaryota > Viridiplantae > Streptophyta > Magnoliopsida > Poales > Poaceae > Triticum > Triticum urartu. Next base: position 14,717,793 of record NW_028259461.1, on the reverse strand, counting down.
AGCAGCAATAACAGAAGCAGCAGCAATTAGTGGATTCATGGTGAGTAGTTCCTCGTGTCAAAAAAAAGAAATGGTTAAGGATACAATCAACCAATAAATTCTTACTTCTAAGCTCTATTGGGGAGAAGTAAAGTAACTAAAAAGTACAAATTGAAATCAAATTGAAATGATAATGTGAATTGTCCGAACTACATAGAAGGGAATTCCATATCCATATATCGGATTAGATAATGAATCTAACCTAGGAATATATAATATAATATCCTATATATATACATTTGTTTCTTCTATTTTGTTTGCATATTTTCTCATTTTCTATTGAATCGGATTCTAAAATCATTGCTTAAAGTGGAAACCTGCATAAAAGAGGACTCCACTTATAGACATTAAGGATATTATAGTATAGATCTAGCCTGACTCCACCCTCCTTAATGCATATATACTTTGAAAATTCCATAATATAGTCTATTCTATTCTCTCTCCTACAACTCTAGGCTATATATTCATACGCATTTCTAACTATTTTTTTGCAACCAAGCAGATTATCTGGAACCATGCATGAATTGAGCTAAGCTGCAAAAAAAAAAAATACTATTTCCAAAAAGAGTCAATTCAATGATGACCCTCCATGGATTCACCTATATAGGCTGCGGCTAATGTTGCAAAAATAAGAGCTTGAATACCGCTTGTAAATAATCCAAGAAACATGACCGGTATAGGGATTACTAAGGGGACTAAAGAAACAAGAACAACAACGACTAATTCATCCGCCAATATATTCCCGAAAAGTCGAAAGCTAAGCGATAATGGTTTTGTGAAATCTTCTAGGATGTTAATTGGTAAAAGGATTGGAGTTGGTTTAATATATTTCTCGAAATAGCTCAATCCTTTTTTGCTAAGACCAGCATAAAAATATGCCGCTGACGTGAGTAAAGCTAAAGCAACAGTAGTATTTATATCATTCGTGGGCGCTGCTAATTCCCCATGGGGTAACTCTATAATTTTCCAAGGTAAAAGAGCACCCGACCAATTCGAAACAAAAATAAAAAGGAACATAGTTCCAATAAAGGGAACCCAGGGACCATATTCTTCTCCAATCTGAGTTTTGCTCAAGTCTCGAATAAACTCAAGGACATATTCAAAAAAATTCTGACCGTCGGTCGGGATGGTTTGTGGATTCCGAACAGCTATGACAACTGAACCTAGCAAGATAGTAATTACGACCCAAGAAGTGATGAGTACTTGGGCATGAATTTGGAAACCTCCTATTTGCCAATAGAAGTGTTGGCCTACTTCTACACCCGATATATCGTATAACCCCTTGAGTGTTTTAATGGAACAAGGTATAATATTCATATTGTCCTCTGATAAAAATTGAACTTCAAAAAAGGAATTCTTTTGATTCAACCATCTCTTTCTCAACTCAGCAACTTGAAGTATTAATCTTATATTTAGGATACCAAGAAAGCACATCAGATCATAATATATATCAATACCCTCTAATATATATCAATATTCCCCTTCTTTTTTCTATGCAAAAAAAATTCTATGCAAAAAAAAAGATATAGTAAAGTAAGTGATTCCATAAATTTACGCAGTTGCCCAAGAATTCACTATATATTCTTAATCAACGATTTCTTATATAGAGAGAACGGCCCTCACAAATTGAAAATACTAATTTGTTAAGAATCAATCGAATTGAAGTCATAGTGTCATCGTTGGCTGGAATCGATATATTCGCGAGATCCGGGTCACAATTTGTATCGACTAAAGAAATAGTAGGAATCCCCAAAATGGCACATTCCCGAAGAGCTATATACTCTTTTTGCTGATCAAGGACGATCACAATGTCTGGCAATCTCGTCATATATTTGATCCCGCCGAGATACCTTTGCAAAGTAGATAATTTTCTCTTCAAGATTGCCACATCTCTTTTTGGGAGATGGTGGAATTTTCCCATTTTTTCTTCTGCTCTTAAGTCTCTAAATTGAGAAAGTCTAGTTTTCGTAATCGACCAATTCGTTAACATACCACTGAACCACTTTTTATTAACATAATGACAACGAGCCCTTATTGCAGCTGATGCTACTAAATCTGTTGCTCTTTTTTTGGTACCAACAATTAAGAAACTTTTTCCCTGACTTGCTGCATCAAAAACTAAATCACAAGCTTCTGATAAAAAACGAGCCGTTCTAGCGAGATTTATAATATGAGTACCTTTACGCTTTGCCGAAATGTAAGGGGCCATTTTAGGATTCCATTTCTTAATACCATGACCAAAATGAACTCCTGCTTCTATCATCTCTTTCAAATTAATGTTCCAATATCTTCTTGTCATTTTTTCCACACTTCCTTTTTTTTAATCCTACCATTCCATTACGGAATTTAGTTCTTTTTGAAGATTAAGAAAGATCCGAAATAGCTTGAAATAAATAATAATTGTTCCGAGAGAACCTTGTACTAAGATAAGAGTTGTTGGCCATTGATACATGGTATAAACATAACCACCTTAATGAATTAACTGACTTGTTTTACTTATTAAAATAAAAATCTTAAAAATCTAAAATTTGACCTGTTAGTGTTCTAAGTTCAAAAGTCTAGTAAAGTAAAAAATATTTTTATGGGGGTTCTTATGTCTCATAAAAATTGTTTGTTACGTCAGAATCTGAAGAAACTAATTCTGTATGGAGAAACAAAAAATCTCTCATTTCCGACGCGAATAGATTTTTTTTTTTTATTTCGAAATAAAGGTTCTTGTCTTGTGGGGAACGATGCACAAATTTTTGGAATCCGGTACCAACAGGTATAATCCCCCCCAGAACTACGTTTTCTTTCAAGCCTTTCAACCAATCAATGCGACCTCGTAGGGCAGCTTTTGCTAAAACTCGAGCAGTTTCTTGAAAACTTGCTTCAGATATGAAACTTTGGGTATTCAGGGAAGCCCTTGTTATTCCCAATAAGATTGCCCGATAATAGATCGATTCATCCAAAGCTCGTCCTGCTCGTTCCGCTCGCAATAGTCCGATTAATTCCCCAGGCGAAAAAACATTAGACATTCCATCTTCGGAAACCCGCACTTTTGATGTTACTTGGCGTATAATAATCTCTATATGTCTATTATGGATCTGTACCCCTTGGGATCGATAAACCTTTTGGATTTTATTAACCAAAGAGATACGACTTTGGGCTATGGTTAGCTCAGCTCCAATCAAGAATCCCCAAGGGACCCCAAGAATTCTTGGTATACGCTCATTCCAATCCTCAATTCTCCTTTCGAGATTCGGGGATAATGAATCAATTGAACGCGCTTCAAAGATTTGTTCCACTTTTGGAAGACCTTGCGTTATGTCACTAGATCTCGATTTTTCATATATAAACGTAACTAACCTATCTCCCTTGTAAAGGATTTCTCCATAATGACCATTAACAGTTGCTCCTGTAGTGGCCAAATAAGGTTTAGCTGCTCTTATAACAAAGGAATTCATATTTACAATGAAAATTTGACCGGATTTTTTTATGTGCGATTTAAATAGACATACATTTTCACAAATAAATTGTCCAAGGTGAATTATTGCCAATGTCTCTTCCCAAGAATCATGATGGACAAAGTGACAATTCAAAAGGAATGGATCCAACATTATGTTACTATCGAAATTAGAAATCCTTTTATTTTCATCTATTAAAGAGTATTTAAGTTCTTGAAGTACTTGGAAGGTTTGTTTTAAATTGTCAACGAACAAATATTTTTTTAACAGGATTTTATTATGCGTTAGTAAATAGTAAGATGAAGAAAAATGCGATATACTAGCTACAATAGCGCCTAAGGGCCCAAAAATTTCTCGAATAGGAATTCTAGGATTCCATTCTTTTATCGCATTGGGATGTTTTGAATTCTTGAATAAACCAATTCGAGAACAGTTGGATGCCGACAAAATCATCAAAGAGTGGTATTCTTTATTTCGATTCAACAAAGTGCCAATAGCTTCTGGATGTTGGCTAAGTGATTCAATCTTCGCCTTGGAATAAAAAGAATTGATATTGGCGCGATCTAACCTATTATGGGGAATCGGTCCTGCACTTGTCCTACCATACCTTTTTCGTGTATACGAAATAGTGGACTTGACTAACTCAATTCTTAGGAAATCGCGAATAAGATCATTTGCTCTTACCTCAACAAGGGAAGCACCAGCCTTTTCTTTTTCTTCTTGTTCCCAATTCACTACTAAGCAAGTTCTAACAAATTGACTATTTGTGTGATAAATTCTTTGAGTTAACTTGCTATTTTCATGAGAAATAAAATTGACAAGTCGAATTTGGAGATTATTTTCTTCTTGCAAGAGATCCTGCGGGAAAAGTGTTGCTAAATTTCTTCCTTCGTCCATTTCATATGCCACTGTAGGGCGAACGGAAACAAAATACTTTTCCTTGCTCTTGAGAATTTTTTTCCGTTGAACATAGACCCAATTTTTCCTTTTTTTTGATTCCTTAGAATCTTTTTTTTGTCTTTCTGGCGGTATCAAACAGCCACCTAATATCTTATCCGCCTCTTCAGGAAAATGAATATCTCCGGAAAATATTTTGAGTTCCGTATGGCTTTTTTTTCTCTTCACTCGGACCAGTCCGCCTAGTCGACTTCTTGTATTTTTTGTGAGTTGTGTATTCACTCCAATAATACTATTGTCAAGTATCTTTAGGGATGAAGATCTCGGCAAGATATGAAGTTCTTGAAGAATGAAAAAAAACCGATCTACTTCTTTTTGGTATTTTAGACTAAATTCTTTTGTTCCTCGATGCTCAATCAAACCCTCTTTTTTTAAGATGGAATCTTCCTCTGGGCTCTCGTATTCGTCCTCTGAATCTTCTTCTGAGTCTTCCTCTAAAGTACCATATTTTTCCTCTGCGCTTTCCCCGGGGCTGCCATATTCGTCTTCTGAGTCTTCCTCTAGAGTTCCATATTCGTCCTCTTGGGTCCTATATTTGCTCTCTGGGCTCCCATATTCCTCTTCTGAGTCTTTCTCTAAAGTCCTATATTCGTTCTCTGGGTTCCCATATTCGTTTTCTGGGCTCCCATATTCGTCTTCTAGGGTTTCATATTCGTATTCGTCTTCTAGGATTCCATATTTAGATTCTTCTAGGGTTTCATATTCATATTCGTCCTCTCGGGTCCTGTATTCGTCTTCTAGGGTCTCATATTCCTCTTCTGAGTCTTCCGCTCGAGTCCTATATTCTTCTTCTAGGGTCCTATATCTAAATTTAACAATTCCTGAACCCTTTTTATCTTTTCTGTATCGGGGATCGTCAAAATAAGCAAAAATAGTATTTCTACGTAAAACACCCATAAGGGGGATTTCAATCGAAATCCCAAAACAGGATATTAGTTCTTTCTCTTGTTCTTGATGATATTGTAATGGAATGACGAACCTATTTCTTCGCTTTTTCGCCAACAAATCTGAATTATCTTGAAAAATAGAAGGATAGATAAAATTCCAATGGCCATTGGACATGATACGATCCGACGTTGAATAATCAAGAATTTCCCTATCTTTTTTACCATAAGTATTCATTTGATCTTGATCCTTGTGGAGTGAAAAAGACGCTATACTGGATCTGCACATACTTACTGACAATATCCATAAATGGCTTGTTTTTGGTAATCGGCGAAGATTACCATATTGATATTCGGGCGCATGGTAAACATCAGTACTCCAGTGCATTTCGCCGTCTGATTCAGAATAAATATGCTTTTGTACCCTTTCTTTAAAATGTAAAGTGGACGTTCCGGCACGAATCTCCGCAATTACTTGTTCGGATTTTACATATTGATCATTTTGCACTAGAATCAAGCTTTTTGAGGGAATATTCACACTATATAGAATATCTTGACTCTGAATAGTTACATGCAAGTCTATATAACATAGAAAAGCAGGCTGCCCATGACGGGTACGTGTGGGGTGAACCAAATTCTCATTGAATTTTATTTTTCCATTCGAAGGGGATCGTACAAGGTCGGCAGTACCCCCTGTGAATACTCCGCCAGTATGAAAAGTTCTTAATGTTAGTTGAGTCCCTGGCTCCCCAATTGATTGACCTGCAATAATACCTACGGCTTCTCCCAATTCGACCAGATCACTATGAGTAGGACTCCGGCCATAGCATAATTGACAGATCCAAGAAGTGCTTCGGCAAGTAAAGGGGGTTCTAATATATATTGGTTGTGCTCGAAATGGTTGTGCTCGAAAGGCAGTTATGAATCGATTGACTAATCCAATTCCAATATCTTGATTTCGCGCGGCAATGCATCGTGAACCGATATATATATCGTCTGCTAATACACGACCAATTAGTGTTTGGACAAAAAGTTTTTCCGTCATCCCATTTTGAGGACTTACAGAAATACCTCGGATAGTACCACAATCTCTTCTACGCACAATAATATGTTGAACTACTTCAACAAGTCTACGTGTAAGATATCCAGCATCTGCTGTTCGCACAGCAGTATCTACAACCCCTTTGCGGGCTCCATAGCAGGAAATTATATATTCTGTCAAAGAAAGTCCCTCGCGTAAATTGCTTTGAATAGGTAAATCAATCATTTGTCCTTGAGGGTCCGACATTAATCCTCTCATACCTACTAATTGGTGTACTTGAGATGCATTTCCTCTGGCTCCTGAAAAAGACATTAGATAGACTGGATTAGAAGGATCCGTTATCCGAAAATTTGAATTCATTTCTTGTTTCAAATATTCACTTGTCGCATACCATATCTCAACAGATTGGCGTAATTTTTCTACCGCGTGTACAGCCCCATAATAATAGTGTTTCTCCAAAAGAAAACTCTGTTGTTCCGCGTCTTGGACTAACCATCCCTTAGAGGGTATTGTTAAAAGATCCTCGATTCCTAACGAAATCGATGTAGTAGTGGCTTGATGGAAGCCCAGAGTCTTTAGTTGATCCAGTATATGGGATGTATATCCCATTCCAAAATGATCTATTAATCTGCTAATAAGTCGTTTCATACCAGTTCCGTCTATCTCTTTATTATGAAAGACCAGATTGGCCCGTTCCGCCATACATAAGTACCCCCTTTTCGGCTGAGTAGGATTCGACAATTGCTGAGTAGGATTCGACAATGGGCCTGAGTCAGTGATTCGAAAATTTAATTAACTTAATTGCCTCAATCTCAATCTGGATTCGCGTGGCAAATAATGATGATACTAGGGAAATCGGAATGCCCCCCGAAAGGGGAGGGGCATCGCCGAATCTAACTTTCTTGTTTAGGTAGTGTATGAATAGGCCTGACTAAATCCTTGTATGGCTTCCTCTATTTCTCTATAAAAAGAAATATGACCAAGAGTGGTTCGAATGTATATCGAACGAATTTCTTTTTTTCTATTTCCCATTATTAGATAGTGGGCATAAATCTCATGATAAGTCCCCAAAGATTCATATTGAACTTCAATCGGAACTTCTCTTGACCCAATGACGCGTTGATCCAGGTTCCATCGTAGCCACAAGGGACTATCTAAACTGATTAGTTTTTGTCTATAAGCTCCCAGTGCATCATAAGAACTAGAAAAATGGGGTTCTTTATCTTTCCTATATTTAAAATTATTATTATTATTGTAATTTACTTTTAGATTTGGGTAGTTTCTGCAACTATTATATCTATTTGCACAAATACCTCGACGCTTTCCAATCGTTAATACATAAAGCCCGATAAGCATGTCTTGGGTTGGTACGCAAATAGGATCCCCAATAGCGGGAGATAAGAGATTCATATGAGAAAACATAAGTAAACGGGCTTCTGCCTGAGCTTCCAAGGATAAAGGTAGATGAACAGCCATTTGATCTCCATCAAAGTCCGCATTGAAACCCTTACACACTAATGGGTGTAAAGAAATAGTACGCCCCTCTACTAAAGTGGGTTGAAAGGCCTGTATGCCTAATCTATGCAGGGTAGGTGCTCTATTTAACAGTACAGGATGTCCCCGCATAACTTCTTGAAGTATTTCCCATACAATGGGTTCTTTTTCCCAAATTTTCCTTTTAGCAATCCTTACATTAGAAGTGGCGCGTTTCGTGATTAAATCGCGAATTACAAATAGCTGAAAAAGCTTTATTGCTATCTCTAGAGGTAATCCACATTGATGTAATGAAAGCGAAGGACCCACAACAATGACAGAACGCCCCGAGTAATCGACCCGTTTCCCAAGCAGAGTCTCGCGAAACCTTCCCTCTTTACCTTCAATTACATCTGAAAGTGATTTGTATACTTTATTGTGACCATCCCTCGTCGGTTGCCCGCGGGACCCACTATCAAGAAGTGTATCCACGGCTTCTTGTACCAATTTTTCCTGGCACATTACTAAATCTGCTGGCGCTAATTCACTTCTTTTTAATAGATAGGCAAGATTGTTGTTCCGACGGATAACTCTCTTATAAAGTTCATTAATGTCTGAAGTCACTACTTTATCTCCAGACCTATAAACAATAGGTCTCAATTCGGGAGGAAGAACCGGTAATAAGCACAAAACCATCCATTCTGGTTCTACATTTGTTTGAATAAAATGTTTCGCCAATTGCATGCGTCTAATCAAAAAAACTTTTCTTATTCGTCTTTTTCTATCTTCCCACTCATCTCCACTATACCCCTCGTCTTCTAATTCCTTCCATTCGACCAAAGAATTCTCTATAATAATTCGCAAATCCAAATCTGCTAATTGTTCTCTAATAGCACCTGCTCCTGTCGCAATTTCCCGATTTCGAAATGTTGCAAAGCCTGGGGTAGAAAAAAAGGGAGAAATGCTGTGGTTACAGGATGCAATTTCCTCTTCGAATAAACCTCGTAATCGTAAAAAAGTGGGTTTTTTAGTGCTGGGCCTAGCAAAAGAGAAATCGCCGATATACTAGGCCCTCCAACTTCTTAAGAGGTTTATCTAAAAGATTCGCGATATAACTAGGAAGACCTTTCAAATACCACACATGAGTCACGGGACATGCGAGTTTGATGTATCCCATTTGATATCTTCGTATCCGAGAATCCACAAATTCGACCCCGCATTTTTGGCAAAATCTTTCGTCTTCGTTTTCAGCTCCGCTCGCTCGAGAATTGCCACAAGCGCAAATCCCGCTTTTTATGGGTCCAAAGATTCTTTCGCAAAACAATCCATCTTTTTCTGGTTTATCGGTTTTATAATGAAAAGTAGAGGGCCTTGTGACTTCGCCAACGACTTCTCCATTAGGTAGGTTTTTGTTAGCCCAAGCCTTTATTTGTTGAGGGGAAACGAGTCCAATTTGAAGTTGTTGATGTTTATATTGGTCAATCATAAAATAGAAATAAGAAAAGAATTTATATTTATTCCGATCAAACTTCCTCCCTATTAACCTGGAAGTTCTTTTCAGATACAAGGAAATGATTCAGTTCTAGAGCCAAAGATCGTAGTTCTCGAACGAGCACTCGAAAAGATTCTGGAGGATCCTCATGATTAGGTATTCTTTTTCCCCAGATCGTAGCATTAAGTATTTCTTGGCGAGCTATAAGATGGTCAGATTTATAAGTAAGTATCTCTTGTAAAATATGAGCAACACCAAATCCTTCTAAAGCCCAAACTTCCATTTCTCCTACTCGTTGTCCCCCTTGCTTGGCTCTTCCTCTAACCGGTTGTTGTGTAACAAGTGAGTAGGGCCCAGTAGAACGCCCATGAATTTTCTCATCAACTTGATGAATTAATTTTAAGATATAGGACTTCCCTATTAGAACAGGTTGCTCAAAGGGGTCGCCTGTTCTTCCATCAAATATTCTGCTTTTTCCCGGGTACTCGGGTTCAAATACCCATGGATTTTTTGTTTCTTTACTGGCTTCATATAATTCTGAAAACACAAGTTTTCTTGAAGCCTCTTGCTCATATCTCTCATCAAAGGGTGCTATTCTATAATGTTTCTTTAGCAGATCCCCCGCTAATCCGAGCGAGCTTTCAAATATTTGTCCCACATTCATTCGGGAGGGTACTCCTAAGGGATTGAAGACCATATCAACGGGTGTTCCATCTTGCAAATAGGGCATATCTTGCCTAGGCAAAATTTTGGAAATGATCCCTTTATTCCCATGTCTTCCGGCTACTTTATCCCCAACTTTGATTTCACGTTTCTGTAAAATATATACACGAACCATTATGTCGAGCGGGTCCCTTTGGATCCATTTCACATCGATAACGCGCCCTCTTCCACCTATAGGTAATTTCAGAGAAGTTTCTTTTGAAGTGGAAACCTCAAGGCCAAATATGGCCCGTAATAATCCAGCTTCCGCGATATAAGATGATTCGCTCGCTATCTGAGGCGTTAATTTACCTACTAAAATATCACCAGTTTCTACCCAGGATCCCAACCTAACAACTCCATTTCTGTCCAAATTGCGGAGTAAATGTTCTTCTAGATGTGGTATTTCTTTAGTGATTTTTTCAGCGGAGCCCTGGCTTGTCGTATCCGTCTGAATTTCATATTTCCGGATGTGAAAAGAGGTATAAATATCTTCATATACCAAACGTTCGCTAATTAGTACTGCGTCTTCAAAATTGTAACCTTCCCATGGCATATAAGCTACTAATACGTTTTTTCCTAAAGCAAGTTCGCCCCCAATTGTAGCAGCTCCTTCTGCTAAAATTTGTCCTTTTTTAATGGATTTACCCCGTGGAACCCGGGGTTTTTGGTGCATACAAGTATTTTTGTTAGAGCGACGGTGGTTAACTAAAGGAATACTTATAGTCTTCCCACTACTTGATAAAAGTATCTTATGACTATCAGTAGAAATGATCTTTCCCTCGCGTTCGGCTATAATGGAAACCCTCGAATCTAGAGCTGTTTGGCGTTCCAATCCAGTTCCAACAATGCATTTCTCGGACCGAGAAAGCGGAACTGCTTGGCGCTGCATATTAGAACTCATTAAAGCCCGATTCGCATCATTGTGCTCAATAAAAGGAATGAGAGAACCCCCAATAGAAAAATATTGGAAAGGAAAAATACTTCTAACATGAATCTGTTCCCATGCAATAGTCAAGAATTCTTGACGGTATCTAGCCGGAACAACCTGTTCTTCCTGAATACCTTGATTCAAGGACAAAGAATTTCCTGCTGCTATCATATAATATTCATCTCTATTTGGTGATAGATAAACCACCTGTCTCTCTTTTTTTTCTTTTGCTTTCTCAGCAGATATTTCATAAAACGGACTCTCTATGGATCCCCACAAGTGATCAATTCTCGCATGAATTGTTAAGGATCCAGTAAGTCCAACATTGATTCCTTCAGACGTGTCAATTGGACAAATACGCCCATAGTGACTCGGATGAATATCTCGGCTCCGAAAACTTGCGGTTCTCCCCGTCAACCCTCCAGGACCTAAACAACTCACTTTTCGCCCATGAACAGTTTGTGTCAATGGATTCGTTTGATCAAAAACTTGAGATAACGGGTATGTGCCAAAAAAGGTCTCATAAGTAGTTATTAATAAAATTGAAGTTGAAGTTGGAGTTACCAAAGTTTGGGGAGTCGGTTTCGATTGACGTATGAATACTCTACGAATAGTTTTTTGAACTGCATGTTGTAAACGACCAAGAGCCAATCCGAATTGATCTTGTAACAGATCCGCAACCGAACGAATACGTTTATTTTTCAAGTGATTCATATCGTCATCGTCAAGTATACCCGTTCCAAATTTCATTCCAATCAAATGATCCGTAGCGGCCAATACATCTCGTGGTAACAAGAATGTATTGTTCTGAGGAATATCAAGATTAAGTCTCCGATTCATATTTCGTCGACCAATCCTTCCTAATTCACATTTTTGTTGAAAAAATTTCTTTTGTAATTCCTCGCATAAGGACTCCGAAAATACCAGGTCCCCACCTACACAAGCAAATTGTTGATAAAACTCCAAAATAGCTTTTTCTTTTGACTCAATCCTCTTCTTCTCTTTAGCATTCGGGAAAGACAAGAAAATTTCAGGGTAGGAAACATTATCCAGAATTTCTCTTAGATTCGAACCCATAGCTGATGATAGAACTAGAATAGATATCTTTTGTTTTCTACTCACGCGAGCCCATATCCTTTCTTTTTTATCAATTGCTAATTCCGATCTCCCCCCCCAATCTGATATTATAGTGCCAGTGTAGATAGAAATTCCCTTATGATCTAATTCCGAGCGGTAGTAAATACCAGGACTTAGCAATATTTGATTGATCACAATTCGGTATATTCCATTTATAATAAAGGTTCCTAAGGAATTCATTATAGGAATGTTTCCGATAGAAATGGTTTGCTTTTGCACATCGAAACCAAAAATTAATCTCGCAGATACATATAATTCGGAAGAATAGGTGAGTGATTCATACACAGCATCTCTTTCTTTTATCGAGGGTTCTAGCAGTTGATATCCTTTCGCAAATAATTGAAATGCAATTTCGTGATCTGGATCTTTAATTGTTGGAAACTTGTCAAGTTCTTCTGCCAAGGCTTGATTAATGAACCTACAAAATCCCTCGAATTGGATCTGACTAAATCCGGGTATTGTGGACATTCCCTCGTTTCCATTCCGGAGCATCTTAATCTTAAGTTTCCTGTTTATCAAAGAAAAATTCCATTATCAGCTCACTCTTCATCAATCCCTATGGATCGATCTAGCAATCATGGAATCTATATTCTGTTTACTGAATCACATGAAATTCTAGGGAACTCCACATACGTATTTCATATATGTATTTCATACATATGAATAGAGACCATTTGGACGAAAGTTCGAGTTTGCCAGGGGTACAAATGAAATGAAAATGAATTGATAAAACATTCCTACAAAAAAAATTCTGCCACTTATACTTTATGTTATGATATTCTAATCAGATTGGATGGCAAAGATTTCTCATTTTATCTCCTTTCTATGAATGTAATAAAGCCGTAATATAATATACTAGAAAGTTTGACTTTACTTCGATTTAGAATAGCGTGCTTACTTTAATTTCTCAAAATAATTTGAGGGTTCTTTTTTATTTCGGATCGGAGTAGTATAATTGCTAGAAAATTCAGTATTTCATTGTGGAATTCTAAAATAAAGTAAGTCCCTTTTTTAAGTACATGCCAATCTAGTTATCCACCTCTCCCCATATCCATGCTTTTCTTTTATCGTAATTTCACTTGGGTACGCCAAGATAGTCAGGTTATACTCTATATCAGAGCAAATTTCCTTTTTTTATTCAAGATATTTAATTTAATACTTTGAAAAATTAAAGCATGATTCCCCATAGAGATATGTACATAAAGGGGATCTTTGGATAATAATGCTGTTCGGACCTAAAGTTTACCTATACACGGATTAAGCATAAAGCCATAATATTTTATTATGCCATTGAAGGGGGGGGAGATAATACCGATTTAAGAGTAGTTCACTACTGCAATAAAAAAAAGAGAATTCTAGTTAACGGTTCCAATTTATTCTGAATTTTGCAGCCTGTGAATAGAAATCCACTTTTTCTTCTTTTTCATCTCAATAGAAAGAAATGGGAAGTTTTATTGTGTTAACAATGTATGTTTTAAGATAGAATCTATCGAGGAGAATAATAGAAACTGGATCAAAAAAAGCAGGAATAGATTTTTTGAAAAAGATTGGAAAAAAGTAAGTAGAATTATATTCAAAATAAAAGGGGCTTTTCGTAAGAAAACGTGGATGAATACTTGCTGTTTTCTAGATTTTTGATCGGATTTTTTGGCGGCATGGCCAAGCGGTAAGGCAGGGGACTGCAAATCCTTTATCCCCAGTTCAAATCTGGGTGCCGCCTGATCAATAAAATACTTAGGTTTTTTTTATAGTGCTGATCGAATTCGATAAATTTTTACTTCGCATAAGTTCGGGCAAGAGAGTAACTGGGCCTGCCGATACTGGGTTTAGAGAAACCATACCATAGTTCTATCCTCAAACTAGGGTTAGGGTTTGTTTTGACGGTAGTGGCCAAAATGGTTATCAATAGGGGTGAGGTAGTGTTTCCTTATTCTTTTATTATATGAATTTGAATTGGTTCTTAATTGAGATTCGATTTGATAATTTTAAAATACGAGGATAAGATGTCAGAAATCTTGGTATCCAAAGAAAGGTCCCTAAGGGGCATTCTTTTTTTTTTTCAATCTAAGATTCAAGAAGGGACTCCACGAAAGAATATCAAGACTTACTAATTATTATACATTTTTTTATCGTACATCTTATGTTACCTACATACACTAAAGTAAGGACTACTTAATTCTAACGAGAATCAGATTAAATAGGTCGATCAAAAATCAATTTAGGAGTTGTATTATGGATAAAATCTCTTCATTCTTTCATAGAATGATACAAAGCAAGGCTGCAGGGTTTAGGTCAAAAATAAACATTAGGTAAGGTAGGTATCCAATAAATATTTATCTATCGATAATTTTATGGTATATTCGGGCGTCCTTTGCTTAAAAAAAAAAAAAAGAGTAACAAAAGGAATAAAAAATCTTCCTATTCCCGCTTCTTCTATTCAGGACATCATTCCCGTACTCTTTCTTTTTTAAGGAAAAAAGGGCTATAGTATCTCGTATTTTTAATGCTCTCTAATTCTACCAGAATTCCTATAAGAATTTGTTAGGAGTAAATTCCTTGAACTGATTGATCCATGGCCTTAGGGCGGAATCCCTTTTTGACTCTGTACCCTTGATTCCACTATGATTATTGATCAATAGTAGAATAATCCCTTCATAGAAATAGGAGACATAATTTAGATGGATATAGTAAGTCTCGCTTGGGCTGCTTTAATGGTAGTCTTTACATTTTCTCTTTCACTAGTAGTATGGGGAAGGAGTGGACTCTAGGGATACTACTAATTGATTAAGTAATCAAATTGTTGTATCAATTCTTTTCTTTAATGGATCATTTTGCATTAATCATTTTGTCAAACGTTATTCTTTAATCTTTTTCTTTAGTTTTGTTTCACTCCTGTAAGAAACTCTTGTATTGTAAGTTGTAATGTAAGAAAGAGCCATTATACCAATTCAGAATTTCTACTAGAAATGACGAATGGTTAAAAAAAGTTCTATACATAAGAAAATTAGACTTTCTTCCACGGAACTATTCACGGCATATCACACATTTTCCATTTCCTTTTACTTTTTACTATAGTCTATTCTTCATATTATTTTTCTTTCCTTCCATGGATTCTTTGGTCAAGAATTGTCTTAGATTTTTTTATTTTGACCTGATTGAAATTAAGTGGATGCAATGAAAAAAGAAATTGAATTAGACTACTTAACTATTTCAATCTACTAATCTATTCTATGTAGATTCAAAGATAATATAATAGAAAGAATCTAAAGTGTCGTAGAAAAAACTATATGTAGTTCTTTCTACCACACTTTAAGATTCCAACCAGATCCTTTCATTTAAGACTTGGATTTTTTTTATTTAATCCCTTTTTAATTTCTTCAATGATTAATTGGAATTCCAATTAATTATTTTGGCTGACTGTTTTTACATAAATAATAAGTAAAAAAGAAGTAGGAACTAGAATGAACAGTGCAGTAGCAATAAATGCGAGAATATTGACTTCCATAACCTCTTTATTTTTTATTTTCACAATAACTCGGGATGTAATCCCATGGAGAGGAAAAAGGGGTATCTTGTAAATTCAAGGGTAGGGCTTGCATTCTGATAATACTGAATCAATTCAATATTATGAATATCGGATCTATCAAATCAATTCATGGATGAGAGTTATATTTCACGGATGAGAGTTATATAGTATAACATAGGAAGATCCTCTATCCACACTAAGACCAAAATGGGTTTTTTGATTGGATTAGGAATTCCCTCTTTTTTAATCCTTTTCTACTTTTTCTTTTCTATATCTCTAACCCACGAGCTTTCTTAATCTTATACTTTCTTAATCTTATACAATTTCCCTTCCTTTTTCTTATAGTTATACATACAATTATGTATGTATTATATGACCAACTTTCACTTTCTATGGGTCACATAGACATCCAAATAAGCAGTAGAAGTGAGATGGGGAAAAGAGGTCTGAAATAAAAAGGGAATACGATTTATGTATGGATTCCGGTAAAATACCGGTACTCTATTCCATAAGAGTGGAATAGGAAATTAAGATGAGGATGGTATCATCATAAAGAAAGATAGAGTAATATAATATCCTAAATTCTACTAATCCACATATCGTATGTGTGTCTTTCTTTATCGATTGGGAGTAGTGAAAAAAAAATTCCTATATGCCCTCCCTCCCTCTTTAATGAGAGATGCAAAATAAAAAAGTGAAGTAAGGGTGCCCTGTGGGTATTTGATCTTGCTCCCTGCCCCTTTTTTTCATGGAAAAAGGAAATATCAATTTCTCCATTCATTGAACCCTAGTTCGGGACTGACGGGGCTCGAACCCGCAGCTTCCGCCTTGACAGGGCGGTGCTCTGACCAATTGAACTACAATCCCCGCGGGGTGTATGGCATACCCATTCTTAAATAGAACCATAAGAAGATTCGATTCGTCTTTCGTACTCTAAGAAATAGACGAATCATATACTACATACCCACATATTATATTATACGTGGGTATAGTGAGAGTGACATAACTAGTATGTCGTGATTTTTTATCACTAAAAATGGATAATAATCCAGCCTTCAATAAGAAAAACTCTTTTGTTTGTAAGAAAGGAATGAGAGAGATATGGATTAGAAAAAAAAATTTCCCTTTTTTCTTTATCTTTTATTTCTATAGATCAGACATTTTATTTTATGGAAGAAAAACAAAAGGATTTAGTTCATACTCACGAAGCCCTAGATTTTTGGTTTGGGCCGAGCTGGATTTGAACCAGCGTAGACATTGTCAACGAATTTACAGTCCGTCCCCATTAACCACTCGGGCATCGACCCAGGAAGAATTTATTCTAGGGTTTTTGCTAATCTATGATTAACCTCCTTTCATAATACTCCCTACCCCCAGGGGAAGTCGAATCCCCGCTGCCTCCTTGAAAGAGAGATGTCCTGAACCACTAGACGATAGGGGCATCACTAGACGATAGGGCCATATACAACCGCTCGTGATTATACTATAATCATAGTATGAGCAGTTTTTTGGAATTGTCAATATACTCGAAAAGTATAAATAGATCCAAAGCAAAGAGTTTTTCCAACTTTTCTGTTATGTTTTCATCTAGGATTTTTTTTAGTTGATCGTTATAGATTAATTCTCCGTGCTTCATTTAGTGTTCATACCAAAAATGCATCCATCCCGCACTAAGTCATAAAATTCTCTAAAAATATAGAGAAAGTTTCAAAAACAAAGAAAAAAAGTGAATCAATTTAGTAGAAAAGTACTCTATCAGATTCGAACCAACGACTTACGTCTTAGCACGAGATTACTCTACCACTAATTTAAAAAGCCCTTTATCGGATTTGAACCGATGACTTATGCCTTACCATGGCATTACTCTACCACTGAGTTAAAAGGGCTTTTTATTTAATTCAAAAATTAGCCACTTGGATTTCCCATTATGGGTCTACTGCATAATGTACATATTATATATATAATATATAGAGATAGAGAGAGAGACATTATGTAGAGATTGTATATGTATATATCGATATCTTGAGAGCTCAAAATAAAATTAATAAAAAAAAACATACCCTACATAACATATCCAACTCTTCTTGGTTCAGGGTTTTCCGTTTCCGAAGACTAGTAAAATAGGCGGATTCTGGAACCCCAAGGATTCAACGGTATATGGATATGGAAAATATAAGATTTCCGATCCTAGCGGGAAAAGGCGGGGAACAGATACCCAATAGGATATAGGATCCTTGGGAGGAACTTTTGGTAATGGCCTTGATCCTCTATGCTATTTTTTATGTGTTCTTAGTTCTATTGAACTTTTTGCATTCTTTTAAACAAGAATCTAATAAACTAGAATTGAGTCAGTGGAAAAAAGGAGAGAGAGGAAAGTGTTAAATGGAGAGAGTCGACTAATCAGAGACTTTTAGGATCTTCTTTACATCAGGTAAATCTGTCGGCCCTGTCCGTTTTTTTCTTTAAGTTACGACTCTTTGCTGCTTACTTCTATCAAGCCATAGGGAAAGTCTATGATGAATTTGGAAAACTCATCTCACTCTTACTCTATGGCTCGGACTTAATGGGGGAAGAAAACATCTTCCATAATTTCTTTTTTGTTCAATTCTGGACAAAAAAGAAAAGGAAAAAAGGAATTTATAGGGACAGTGTTACCCCCTATATCCCCTAGTTTATATTGTAGGAATAATAAAACAATTTAGCAGTCTGACACACTTACGTCCTTGCAAAGTAAATAATTATTATTGTAGTCGTAACCGTAGAATAGGATCCTAATCAAAATAAATACATTTGGTTCAGGCGCTATTAGCATGGTAAGAAAAGATTTTTTTTACAGACCAGAGGGGCTATCTAAATCCTAAAGTAAAGGCGAGCGATCGAAGTAGAAGTACCAACGGCTCAGTGTCATGAACCTTCTCCATCTGATTCAATAAGGGGGAATTAGCCTTCTTGTCAAATGGCTATCCTTGACAAAGGGTACCATTTATACCATAATCTACAATGTAGCGGGTATAGTTTAGTGGTAAAAGTGTGATTCGTTCTATTAATAACTGAATTTGAAATGATATACTTAAGGCATCCTTAAGTTTTTTATTTTTATATTCCGATGAAAACTTTAGTTCTTATAAAGGATTAAATCCTTTTCCTCTCAATAGCATATTGAGGAAGAATATACATTCTGGCGATTTGTATCCAAAGACTAATTTAAATTGCATCCAAAATAAAAATAGGATTATGAGTACAGAGTCGCGAAGCATAATTTTGCATTGGATTAAGTATTCCAATTTTGAAAATATGAGTAAAGGATCTATGGATGAAGATACAAAAAAGTTGATTTCCAATCGTAACTAAATCTTCTTAAAATAAGGAATAAGGAAGCCAAATAGCTAAAAAACGATAGTTTTGGTTTACTAGAACCATCCGCATATTGTTTCAGCTCGGTGGAAACCCAATTCTTTTCCTCAGGATCTCTTGAATGAAATTAGGGAACGAAGTAAGTAGATTAGATGAATTTAGATAGAATTTCTATCTCCTACTCTATAAGGATCATCTAGAAAGCGGAGAGCTTTGGTTCCATTCAAATAGAAAAGCTGACATAGATGTTAAGTGGTGAGAATATCCATAAAGGAGCCGAATGAAATCAAAATTTCATGTTCGGTTTTGAATTAGAGACGTTAAAAATAATCAACCAACGTCGACTATAACCCCTAGCCTTCCAAGCTAACGATGCGGGTTCGATTCCCGCTACCCGCTCCATTCTGTATAAAAGGAGTATTCTATTTGTCTAGACATGTTAGAGGCTTGTATTCAAGCCTTTTTTGTCCACCAGTTTCTGGTACTCCAGAGCGGAGTAGAGCAGTTTGGTAGCTCACGAGGCTCATAACCTTGAGGTCACGGGTTCGATTCCCGTCTCCGCACTTAGCAGTCTGTATAAAAGGACTATTCTATTTCTCTAGATATGTATGGTAGAGGGGCGTATCCAACCCTTTTTTATTCATTAGTTCCCGGCCCTAGAGGGCAAAATTGAGCAGTTTGCGAAGTCACTTGCCTTCAAAAAAAGAAGGCGCAAGGCCTCTCCCTACCCTGCAGAAAATAAAAATGAAACGAAAGGGACAGTCTACCTCTCCCTTCCCTTTAAAAAAAGTTTGCCCGTTGTTTGTCTCAGTTAATACCCAATTTTTGGAGCTCTGTTGGCGAGTTCTATTTCTGCCTCTGGAGCGCCCTCTTTTTTTGAGTGGGATGCAAAGGAAGGGTAAGATAGTAAGGGATACGGCACTAGACTAACACCTAATTAATACTTAATTTAATATAAGTAGTTAAACAGTTAACTAGACTAAACTTTTTATCATAGTACTTTGATAAATTAAGCGGGCGAGCGGCGGGAATCGAACCCGTATCTTCTCCTTGGCAAGGAGATATTTTACCATTGAACTACGCTCGCTACGGTATATATTTTATAGCGTATATCCGCCTGGGTCGACCTTCTATGTCTGGGTCGACCGTTTCATTTCATTTTCTATTATATTAGAGTTTTCCTTTTTTTATTATCTGTCAATGAATATTCTAATGGGAATGGAATTTCATAATACTGAAAGAGAAGAGCTAGCAATTCGGAACGCAAATTGCGTTTTAATACGTCTCACTATTCTAATTTTTTAGAAGAAATGGCCTTTATTATTTCTTTTTTATGGGGTTAATAAATATTAACCAAATTTCATTTAAGAAATGAGAGAATTCAGAATAGCTACGAGAAAGACTAGTCCAATCCATAATGATGTACCGGAAAATACAACATTTTTATTATTTGACCAACCATCAGGAGAAGCAAATACAAGGGGTACACTAATTACTAAGACTGAGGAAGTCGCAATTAATGCAAAAACAGCTAATTGGAAAGCAATAGTCATATTTCTAATCCTCCAAGCTACCATCAAATAAAGTTGACTACATATTTGATCCCTCACTTAAACCAAAATTGTAAAAAAATACAAGAAGTAGGAGGGGTTTAATCATGAATCCATTGATTCTTCTCTTTAATTCAAATTTATTACTTAAACCGCTTTTTTATTTGGATATGGGGGTGAGAAGAGATTATTTACTCTTTATTTCACAAGCGGGTATAGCGGATCCTGTATCCGTGTATACAGTATACAGAGATATATCGAAAAGGAACTTGTATCTGATATCTTTCTAGAGGCTAATAAATCTTTTTATTTTTTATATGGCTATGTTCTATTTGTAGGAGTAAAATAAGGATTAGGCTGTGGAGAGATGGCTGAGTGGTTGATAGCTCCGGTCTTGAAAACCGGTATAGTTCTAGGAACTATCGAGGGTTCGAATCCCTCTCTCTCCTTTTGCTTATTGAATACGTTTGTTTCTTTCATTTTTATTTATTTTTTTTTTCTGTCCCTTATCTTTCTTTCATAAAAAGGAATGAATGGCTCGGCTAGATGGAATAACCGAGCCAGAACAGAAAAAAAGTAGAACAGGTATAAATAAGAAAATCTTAGTTAAGAGGGTTCATGTAAAGAACAGGTTCCAAATCACGATCGATTCCCTTTTCAAAACCTGCTGCAGCAGCTCGGGCTCTTCCTGCATGCCATAAATGGCCCACAAAAAAGAAGAATCCTAGAACAAAATGAGAAGTTGATAACCAACTTCTAGGAGAGACATAATTAACTGCATTGATCTCGGTAGCTACGCCACCCACGGAATTTAAAGAGCCTAAAGGAGCGTGGGTCATATATTCTGCTGAGCGTCGTTCTTGCCAAGGTTGTATGTCTTTTTTCAACCTACTCAAGTCCAAACCGTTGGGGCCCCTTAGAGGTTCTAACCATGGAGCACGAAGGTCCCAAAAACGCATAGTTTCCCCTCCAAAGATAACCTCCCCAGTTGGGGAACGCATTAGATATTTACCTAAACCTGTGGGTCCTTGAGCGGATCCCACATTAGCTCCAAGACGCTGGTCTCTAACTAGAAAAGTAAATGCTTGAGCTTGAGAAGCTTCTGGCCCGGTGGGTCCATAAAACTCACTCGGATAAGCTGTATTATTGAACCATACAAAACAACAAGCGATAAAACCAAAGACAGATAAAGCAGCTAAACTATAAGACAAGTAAGCTTCTCCAGACCATACAAATGCACGGCGAGCCCATGCGAAGGGTTTGGTTAAAATATGCCAAATTCCGCCAAATACACAAATAAAACCCAACCATACATGCCCACCAATTATATCTTCTAAATCATCTACACTAACAATCCACCCTTCTCCACCAAAAGGAGATTTTAGTAAATAACCAAATATAACACTGGGACTAAGGGTCAAATTGGTAATTTTTCTTACATCTCCCCCCCCAGGGGCCCAGGTATCATATACACCGCCAAAATAAAGAGCCTTGAGTACTAGAAGAAAAGCACCTAGACCTAACAAAATTAAGTGAATACCCAAAATTGTAGTCATTTTATTTCTATCTTTCCAGACATAACCAAAGAATGGAAAAGATTCCTCAAGAGTCTCGGGTCCCAGAAGCGCGTGATAAATGCCACCGAAGCCTAAGACTGCGGAGGAAATTAGGTGAAGTACGCCAGATACAAAGTACGGAAAAGTATCTAGAACTTCCCCCCCTGGCCCTACTCCCCAACCTAGAGTAGCTAAGTGTGGAAGTAAAATCAACCCTTGTTCATACATGGGCTTTTCTGGTACGAAATGGGCCACTTCAAATAGGTTCATTGCTCCGGCCCAGAATACGATTAATCCGGCATGAGCTACATGAGCTCCAAGCAGTTTACCGGACAAATTGATAAGTCTGGCATTCCCAGCCCACCAAGCAAAGCCGGTGGTTTCTTGGTCACGACCAGCTAAAACGAAAGTTCCATTAAAGAGCGTTTCCACGTGGTAGAACCTCCTCAGGGAATATAAGATTTTCATGAGGCTGATCCTGAGCTGCCATCCACGCACGAATACCCTCGTTTAAAAGAATATTTTTGGTGTAGAAAGTCTCAAATTCAGGATCTTCCGCTGCACGGATTTCCTGGGAAACAAAGTCATAGGCACGTAAGTTCAGAGCCAAGCCAACTACGCCAATAGCACTCATCCATAAACCGGTGACGGGTACAAATAGCATAAAGAAATGTAACCAACGTTTATTGGAAAAAGCAACACCAAAGATTTGGGACCAAAAGCGGTTAGCAGTGACCATTGAATAAGTTTCTTCAGCTTGAGTTGGGTTAAAAGCACGGAAGGTATTTGCACCATCACCGTCCTCAAATAGAGTGTTTTCTACGGTCGCTCCATGAATAGCGCATAGCAGAGCCGCACCTAATACTCCGGCAACTCCCATCATATGAAATGGGTTCAACGTCCAATTATGAAATCCTTGGAAGAAAAGGATGAATCGAAATATCGCTGCTACGCCAAAACTCGGCGCAAAGAACCAACCAGATTGCCCCAGTGGATAAATAAGGAATACAGAAACAAAAACAGCAATTGGACCAGAGAATGAGATTGCATTATAAGGCCGCAATTGAACAGACCGAGCAAGTTCAAATTGGCGTAACATGAAACCTATTAGTGCAAAAGCCCCGTGGAGAGCTACAAAAGTCCATAGACCGCCTAATTGACACCAACGAGTAAAATCTCCTTGTGCTTCGGGCCCCCATAGTAGCAACAAAGAGTGTGCTAAACTATTGGCAGGGGTAGAAACTGCTGCGGTTAAGAAATTACAACCTTCCAAATAGGAACTAGCCAATCCATGGGTATACCAAGAAGTTACAAAAGTTGTCCCTGTAAACCAACCCCCTAAAGCGAAATAAGCACAAGGAAAGAGCAATAGGCCAGACCATCCTACAAAAACGAAACGGTCCCTTCGTAACCAGTCATCCATAGTATCAAATAGATCATTTTCTTCTTTAGGAATTCTACCAAGGGCTATAGTCATAGTGATCCTCCTATTCAATTACTTCAACCATTTCCGAGCACCTCATATCACTTTCCAAGGCATATGATAGTTTTATTATCTGTGGACGATTTCTTTCTCGTTCAATGCCCTTTTTCAATGGTCTCGAAGAGAGAAATTTCCCATTTTTATCTATGGAGTCACAGTCACAACCGAGGTCGTGGTAAATCCATGAATTTGATTCGATTTGTTTTTCTTATACTATTTATTTGTTTTTCTTATACTATAGAAATAGAAATAAATTGTTTTTCTTATACTATAGAAAGAAATAAACCTTTGAATTCAGCATTATTCCAAGACTCCTATTTCAAAGTCTATCTTTTAAGGGAAAAATGCAAATAAAAGTAACCCTTCTTTTCCCATTCCCTCTCTATTGCATGGGTGGAAGAACTAAAATAATAGAGGATTCTGAAAAAAAAAAATGGACCTTCGAAATCCAATTTTATGTGTAGCGCAAAGG
Source organism: Triticum urartu (assembly GCF_056163025.1). Classification (NCBI taxonomy): domain Eukaryota; kingdom Viridiplantae; phylum Streptophyta; class Magnoliopsida; order Poales; family Poaceae; genus Triticum; species Triticum urartu. The sequence continues at coordinate 14,693,749 of NW_028259461.1, read as the reverse complement.
AGTTGCGATTTCTTCTTATTCCTATAGAACATCTAGTAACAAGAATATGAAATCGTAAATAGCGAAAAATTCTTGTCTTGCGCGGTCTAAGTCTAAGGAAATAAAAAAAATTCGCTTATACAATTTCATCTACATCGAATTTATATATCAGAATAGCGGATAGAGGCATCATTAAAGGAGTCAGGTCTACTTACTTTATGCTTCTTTCCAATTTTATGGTGGATTTGATAAGAACCCTTTTTGCTTTCTTGATAAATAATCGACAAAAAAAGCGTTTTTTTTATATAACCTGCTTGTTTTATTATAATTATAACAAGTCCTATATGGAAATGCCCGCTAAAGAGAAAATCTATTTGATTGTCTCTCGGCCAATATCGATTTTTAGAAAGAAAAAACAAGAATTTTCTTCTTTTTTTATTAACATTAAGAAAAAAGAATATAATTAAAATGGAATTGGCAATATAATTTTTATAGACTTTTGAAAGAAAAAAAAGGGGTTTTTTGCAACCGTTATTTCTTATTTCTTGCCTATATCATATCACGGAAACCTTTCGCTTTGGAACGTGGAGAGATGGCTGAGTGGACTAAAGCGGCGGATTGCTAATCCGTTGTACAATTTTTTTGTACCGAGGGTTCGAATCCCTCTCTTTCCGCTCCCTTGGATCATTTGGGACTTTCGAATTGGAAAGAATTCTGACCCCCGGATTTTCTCATAGATAAATGTACGAAACAAATCCAATAAGAAAAAAAAAAACTGAATTTTTACTCCTCGCGTCCAGGATTCCGTCCTGGGTCATTAGATAAGAATCCAAAGATAAAGAGTGAAACAAAGAATATCACTACTGTATAAACAAAAAGTTTGAGAGTAAGCATTACATAATCTCCAAGATTTTTTTTTAAGGAATAGATTACCAGTTTTTCCTTACCACACGGATCCACTAGGATGGTTTTTTTTTATACCTAAAAATGCAAAAAAGAATTCTTGAAAAAAATTGCAAGAATTCTTTTATAATAAGCACTCTTATCAATAGCAAAAATAGGGTTAGGTGGTTAGGTATTGTGTAGGTACCTTTAGGTACCTGCTCAACCTAGGTGCAGGGGAGTAGAAAGGCTGATCCAAATTTATTGCTGTAGCTACCCATTCAATGTAGAAGAATTTAAATTTTAGAATCGAAGGTTCATAATATAAAAATATAAAACTTCTCGGCTTTTACCCATTTTAAAATTTTTTTGGAATGAACACATCATTCAATTTGGCATACAGAGTACTAAAGATTTCATCGAAAACTTACAGCAGCTTGCCAAACAAAGGCTAATAGAAAAAAGAATAGAGGTATAACAGGCATAATATCCACGATTGGATTGAAAATAGCATAAGCTTCGGGTAATTTGGCAAAGAAAAAACTAGTAGGATAAAGAACAGAATTAAAACAGATACAGGTTAAACTAAGTATATTAGGCATAACAAGCATTTCATTCTTGTAGAGTAAATAATTGGATTTTTCTTGAGTTATTTTTTTAAGGGAAAGAAGGAAAAGGCAGATTCAAAATCTTTTTTCTTCGGACTTTCCCAAACACAAAATACCTCCTTGTATTCGCACTCTCAAATGAGAGTGGAATAAATTCGACTTTCATATAATATCTTAATAGAATTCCATGTAATGATCAATGCATTTTTTTGATTCTATATTATCCGCATGTGTAGAATACTAGCAAGAGAATATCCCTCCTTTTTTATGTAATTGAAATGGTATTGACGAATAACAAATAAACATACTAGTGTTTATTAGTGTCGCATAAAACCCGAAATGGGGCGTGGCCAAGTGGTAAGGCAGCGGGTTTTGGTCCCGTTACTCGGAGGTTCGAATCCTTCCGTCCCAGATTGTTTCTGATGAAACAAACGGTGAAATCATATAGTATTCCGTACGAGACAAAAGTTTATTAAAGAGAATAATGATATCTTATTCTTTCTCAGAAAACATAATAAAGTCTTAAGTCCAGTCAAATTGACTATCTTTATTTTCATGAAAAAATGGGATCTATCAAGCACATTCAGGATATGCCTCTACTATAAAATCACTTAGTCATATTTTTTTCTTCCTTTTGGTATTCGAGTTGAAGAAGTACGAGAATTCTATAACTACCAAAAACTTTCAATCTTTTCATTGGAATAGTTTATTTAGTTATTATAGTTAATTGTTTTTGGTACTGAAAAAATATATTACTACTAGAATTCTAATTCTAGTAATTAAATTAATTAAACTTTTTTGGAGGTTGATAGTTTATTTATTGAGGAAGAGTCAATCCTTCTTTTCTCACTTCAAGATTGATCATCTCGAGCCATCCGTTGAGGGTGGAAATTTAAGAATAAATAAGTTTTAAGCAAACTTGTTTAGTCGTCTTTTTCAAACTATGTTTCATTCATATGATAGAATTTTAATATGGGTTTAAATAAATTGGATCTTGGCGGAGGCTTCCCGGATAAATACTTACTTTCTTTTATCCATATTGCTCCATAGATAGCAAGTTTTAATTAGTATAAAAAAACTAAACCAATGACTATTCATGATTCCATCCATATTGGATCAATTCTCTATACCACTTTGCAATGAAAAGAGGAATGTTTGTTATGGTAAAACTTCGTTTAAAACGATGTGGTAGAAAGCAACGTGCGACTTGAAGGACATGATCGATTGTGGATTTTGCTATCCATCATTTTCCATAGTAATGAAAATGCTCTTGGCTCGACATAGCCTGTTCTATTCGTTCCGAACCAAATTTGCGCTGGGTTTAAGTAACATAGTACACGATGGAGCTCGAGAGGACAGAATTTTTTTTATCAAGGGAAAGAATCTAGGGTTAGTGAAAACTAATAAATTAGGCCAACTTTGTCAGTCTATCCTTAATATAGAAATAAATCGAAAGGTTAAAATAAGAAGAAAGTCCAATAAAAGTATATCAGAATCAATCCCTCTTATTAGATTTCTATAGAAGAGATAAATGCTTTATCGAAGGAAATAAGAAAAAAGGGTATGTTGCTACTCTTTTGAAAGAAAAAAATAGGAATTCCCGAAGTAATGTCTAAACCCAAGGATTTCACAAATCAAAGATAAAGGATTCCAGAACAAGTAAACACAATTTTCAATTGTCTCAACAACAGAGTTGGATTAGAATAAGGAATAAAAGTCAATTCGTTCGAAATGAGACAAAGAAAAGAGTTTAAAGACGACTCAAAAATTTTGGAAGGATTTTGCCTTCGAAGTTTGTCAGGCAAAATTAGCCCACTTGAGTCATGAGTATAAATGAAATTTGTTTTTTCTGTAAGGAAATTAATGCACGTCATAGTCTAATTTCTATTATTATCGACAGAAATTCGAATCATTTTCTCGAGCCGTATGAGGAGAAAACCTCATATACGTTTCTAGGGGGGGGCGTTGTTTATCTACATCTATCCCAATAAGCTGTCTATCGAATCGTTGCAATTGATGTTCGATCTCGAAGAGAAGGAAGAGATCTTCAAAAAGTAGGTTTTTATGATCCGATAAAGAATCAAACTTGTTTAAATGTTCCAGCTATTCTCTATTTCCTTGAAAAGGGTGCTCAACCAACAAGAACTGTTTATGATATTTTAAGGAAGGCAGAATTCTTTAAAGAAAAAGAAAGAACTTTGAGTTAATTGAAGAACTAAATGAATCAAAAAATAGGATAGGAGAAGATTATTAGTATTCCTAGTTGTCTAATTATTTAGACACAATTTACCTCTTTTTTAATCCTATTTGGATTTATATTATATCGTGCCAATCCAACATAAGCCCCTATTTTATTTACTTTTTCTATCTAATTTGTTTTCTTACCATTGTATTTCCATTGACAAAGGTCTATTGAACAAATAGAATTTGTAGATAGATGGGTCTCTTTATCCTCACTCCATATTCAATTTTTCCGCCTACACTTCGCTCAAATGATAAGGGTGTTCCTCTTGCATGTATTCTCATACAATATAATATATATTTTTTATAATATATATTTTTTGTTAATAAAAATCGCTAAAAATAAGGAGAATTTGGCCATCGTGATTAGGGTCGCTCTTTTTTTAACTTTACTTTAGTGGAATTTCACCGGACCTGTTCGTTTTGGCATTTGAGTGTTTTTCATGGTCGATAAAAAAAATCTTTTGATGTCTTGCTAGTTCAATGTTTTGACAGAAGCGCGCGGTGTAATTCCATTGATTTTTGGATTTCGATCGTATCTAAGATCCTTTTTTTATCTGGGTTGCTAACTCAATGGTAGAGTACTCGGCTTTTAAGTGCGACTATGATCTTTTACACATTTGGATGAAACAACAAATTCGTCCAGACTCTTGGTAGAGTCTAGAAGACCACGACTGATCCTCAAAGGTAATGAATGGAAAAAATAGCATGTCGTAATAAAATCAATCTTTTTTGAATGGAATCCAAAATTACGATTTTCTGGGTCTAATGAATAAATGGATAGAGCCTGGCTCCAATTCTGGT